>NW_024092209.1:0-18784 GCF_014356525.2 Nilaparvata lugens | reverse complement strand
TAAAGTTTTAGTTTATCAGAGATTGACAATGGTGTAATAACGAAACCCGGTCTTTCTAAGTATCAATAAATCTGGGTTTTGACAATAATTTCATTGAATATTAAGATTTTGAAAATTAAATAAATCAATTAAATCAGTTATTCATTACAATAAACTTACCTTTAGATCCTATTTGTTAAGTAATCTTTGTCTACAGATTCCTTTGAACATCACGACGATGATATCTTTTGTCTCGCATATCCCACAATGGAACATGCTCTTCAACCAAACTTATCAACTTTTCATTGTTCATATTTAAAACTCTATAAAACAGAACAAGCTCAAAAAATAAATACAGACAAGACTGTGACACAATTTTGAGGCTACGATGATGTTGTCTCAGCTCGAATTCGGCCGGATAGAGCTGGAAAATCCCATTCAATTCGGATCGAAAACTTGATCGGCCGTGCACGGACGTATGAAGCTATGAACCTGTTGCAATGGACGAGTATCTATAGCCATAGAGAAACAATAGAGTAAGTTTATGCTACCTTATTATGCTATCATTTCTCTATGCTATATAGCCTTTTTTGTTGGGGGATCGTTCGGACGAGTTCGGTAGTTTTCGGCCGATGCTAGTTCGGACGAAATCGGTCCCAGTGGACGGTCCACCAGTGGTACGGCACTATGAAGTTGTCACACAGGAATTAACAAATTTACAAATGCTTAGTGGAACTTGGAGGTTCAAGGTGTTTCGACTATAAGAGCTACTAGTAGGTAGCCTACTTGTACTTCAGTAGGCTACAATTACAGACACAAGTTTAGTACATCAGATTGATTGATTGATTGATTAATCTAATTACTTTATTTAAGCAGATTTCAATAGTAACAGGCCTGTATGCAGATAAATAGCTTACAACATAGCACACTTTTCAGTAAAATAAAGAAATATAGTATGGATTTTAGAATAATAATAATATAATAATAAATTTGACTTTATTTCTGCGTGAAAAAAATACAAAACATGTGAAAATTAAGAGTAAAAGAAAACTGAGCATGCAGTATTATCATTCTGCTCCACTATAGAAATACAATGAGACAAAAAAACAAAACAAAGAAGCAAAAAAACAAAACAAAAAACAATACATCTAATGGCTTACTCTACTAGCTAGAGCTACACTGCGAACGAAAAATACATCAAAAAGACTACTCTACTAGAGATACAATAAAATAACAGTGGACAGCAACTAAAGATAGAGATTCACAAGTTACAAAGATATAAATACATATACAACATGCAGAAATAAGTCATTACTGTATGCAAATGACCTTAAGAGAGAGGTCACGTCGCATACAGGAGCACCGGACAAAACAAGCGTTGAATTAAACTGTTAGTTCTATGAAAAATAGAAACTAAATACATATACATAAAACAGTAGTATGAATTGAATAATACAAGATGAAATACAATTATTGAAACTATCATAATATATTATTGTTTGTATCTACAAAAATTGATGGAGGTTTGAACACAATAAGCATTCATTGTTGGGAAAGAATATAAAAAAATATCCTCCCTTTTGATTCTCTACCAAAGAGGTATAAGTCTCAGTTCAAATAGATAGAATTAAATTGAATAAATGCCTCTATTGAGGGCCGAGTTAGGACTCTAGGTCCTCTCTGCCACACAAACCTTGAAGATTACACAGAATATAAAATAGATCGCATGTGTGTAATCATAGAATGAGAGTAAACATATGAAATCAAAATGAAAAATGATGGAAATAGAATGAAAAACTAGAAAAATCAAGAAGGGAAAACCGAATATCACTTCTCTCAGAATCATGGGGCCTCGTAATGCGTAGCAATTTTATATCAAATTAACGGGGAGAATGTCTCCTTTCTATTGATGTCTGGATCATTTTTAGAAAAATGATGGAAATAGAATGGAAAACTAGAAAAATCAAGAAGGAAAACCGATATCACTCCTCTCAGAATCATGGGGCGTCGTAATGCGTAACAATTTTATATCAAATTAACGGGGAGAATGTCTCCTTTCTATTGATTTCTGGATCATTTTCAGCCGATCTATGGTTATTTTATAAATGGAATTGGAATAAAAAGACATTTGTTGCACCATCCTACTCTACTAACTTACATGAGTTGCATTATTACTACGGTACCACAGTATTCTAGACTCAGTAGTGCATAAGGACAGCACTGCTTTATGCCATAGAGAAAAGATAGCACAAGTCAACGTTAGTAGACAGTCTACTAACTTTGAGCACAAGAGTAGTATCAGTTATACAGTGCCACTTGTATCAGTAGTCTCTGTTTATGCTGATAAAATGTTGCATCGTGCAACTATTATGCAGATGGCAGCGATTCCCACGAACGACCAATAAAGTATCTCTGTTGAGACTACTTTTTGCAGACTACTTTCTGCAACTACGTTTTTGCAGACAAGGAGCAGATGATGATATTTATTCAAGCTGGCTTTTATGATAATGCATCACCAAATGGTGTCATTGTACCGTAATATGGGATAATGGAAGAATTTCTGATTTTTTTCCAAGTACTGTGATGATCATGAATAAGCTAGGAACAACATCTGTGATGAACTGGATATGTGTAGTCCGGTTGGTTGGTGTTACAGTAGGATATAAATTATAACATGTTCTTTCAGATGAGTTTTATAAATAAAATATATCGTATAAACACATAGAATATGTGTAGGCTCTATGTATGCTCCAACTAGACTTAGAAATTTACAATAATATTATGTAGATTCTGAAAAAGGCAGGAGCAGATTTCATTGCATATTGTAGCATAACATATCTAAGGCTCTAGATTGGAGAGTCTAGTCTCCCTAGTATTGGAGAGACTATTGTCAGTTTCAAAATACTGTAATCTTCAGAAGATATATACATTTTTTTTTATTAAGATATATTTTTTCAAGATCTGTTAGTAATTAATAAACTCACAGGCCAGGGAAAATAGACTAATTCATTTATTAGGTTAGCAAAAACAATACAACGATCGGAAAAGAAAAATCAGGCTTTTGCCCAAAACTTCTTCAATGTCCTAACTTAGTTTCAGATTGTCCAATTATTATACATAGGTTATGTCCATTTCAATTTCTACATTAAATCACAACCTGAAAATATGAAATAGAATGCTCTGTCACAGTATTCAATAAGATTATGTGGCAGATGAACTACTAGATAAGGATCATCACAAATTTAATGAAAACGACTTGATATTGATTTATCATGACAATTGAGATACCAGTTACAGTTGATAAAACGATATTGAAACTTGAAGTACCCTTTATTAATAATGAACTTCAATTTATAATATAATTTATATTGATATTTATACTTCAAATTATATTAATAATTGTACTTTTAATTTATAAAAGTAGCCAATTGAAGTTAAGTGTTTTCAGTTACAGTTGTTACATCATTATCAATCTCCAGTTTACTGGAGGCTTTGAACATTGAAGGAGCAGAATATTATAGTGTGGATCAAGCCCAACGATTGGCCATTAGTTGTCGACCAATGAAGATTGACCTCGTCTGTGATTGGCCGAGACACGACTAGACAGTGGAGCTTGATCCTCATTGGTCAACAGCTGATGGCTAATCGTATGGCTTCACCTGCACTATATATTCTGCTGCTCAATTTTCAAGCTTTCAGTTCACTGGATATCGATAATCGTGTAACAACCGTAACTGGTGTCTCAAATTGTTTTGATAAATTAATATAAAGTCATTTCATTCAATTTGTGATGATCGTGTAGAGATTGATAATGGTGTAAAAACCGCAACTGGTATCTTGAATTGTTCTGATAAATGAGTGTTTTTGACAAAATGACGTCGTTTACATTCAATATGGATATCTGAAACACCATCACAAACATAGAAACACAGAGAATCTTCACAAATGGTCAGAGAGATAACGTTTTAACAATATTCACTCTCAGTTTCTACGTATAAAAGCATAAATAGCACCAAAAACTGCATCTATAATACAAGATTGTACCGTATATTTCGAACATGTAGAAAGAATAATTTCTATAATGAGTTCCACGTTATAATGCAAATTCAAATTCAAAAACTTTATTGTTTCTTCCAAAACCAATACATTCAAAAATTTCACTTGAACAGCAAAAATACAAGAAACCAATACAGAAAATGGCAGTGAAGAAAGATAGCAGAACAACGTTGCCGATCATCTGTCTTGCCAATGCCTTCTATGGACGGTAACTGATACATATTTATTGATTTAATATTAATTGTTCATCTCGTTTGAAATAATCAATTATATTTTATTAAGCAAGAAATTATATTTTTCAATTATTTCTTAATGAATTTTCATAATAAAGATGAAATATTTTCTCAATTAATTATTAATTCTACATTGTTGAAATGTAGATCTGGCAACAGAGCAAAGCAAGAAAGAGCTAGCGCTATCAGCTTTGATGAATGATAGACAAGGATAGCAATACCATTGCTAATTAAACACTGCCATTAAACGTGGACGTGACTGTAGTGAAACAACAGATACACATCGGTGTGCAGGTGTATAACATACACATCTATCGATTTATCTCTTTTCTGTATAGGGCTACTTCATTAAAAATAGAAAGAAAAATAAAAGATTTTCAAGACTTGAAAATGACTCTTTCGATGTATAGTTTCTATACTAGACCGCTCCATAAACTAATATTATAGATGCACACCCTCTAGTGTGTGATAGTATATTATAGATACTTGAACAAGTCACAGTGAGCCAGCAGCAATACTTAATCATTTGAATACATCACCCAAAAAAGGAATGTATTCAGAGAAGACCAGCTTTTGATAGCTTGACCTTTGGATGGTGGCTTATCAAGGCCAGTCAAATTCGTTGCGTTCCATATGCCGAAATGTCAGTTGTTTGGTTGGAAAGCGTTGAAAATGTTTTATTTCAACAGATAGAAACTACCAAGCGCGGATCGTCATCACATACCAACCTGGAATATTCTGAAAGATGTCTCTCAGACTAGTATCACGCACTTCTAGTGAATTTTAGTCTGCTGATTAAATATAATTATTTCTATTGAGTGGCACTTGAGATTGGATGTTTTTATAAGAACTGTAGCGATTGAACATAATAATAACTGAATGAAAAAGACTAAGAAATTGTCAAAAAACCACTGATTTATTGATAATTAGAAAGACCGTTTCGGTTATTACACCATTGTCAATCTCTGATAAATCTCTGATTTTATCAGAGATTGACAATGGTGTAAATACCGAAACCGGTCTTTCTAAATATCAATAAATCAGTGGTTTTTTGACAATTTCTTAGTCTTTTTCATTCATATGAATAATTACCACAATATCAACTTCTCAACTACACAAAAAATAATAATAACTTACATTATTGTCTCTTTTCTGTATAGGGCTACTTGTAATATGAATAGAAATAAAAATAAAAATCTCAGTACCCTTTTTGAATTATTTATCACAACATGCTTCGGACATTGATGGCATTTTCAAGTGATAATGAATGATCAATGATTATTGAATGATCCTTGAAAATGGCATCAATGTTGAAACATGTTGTGATAAAATAATTCAATAGGGTACTGAGATTTTTATTTTTATTTCTATTCAACTAACATTAATATAATATTGATGATAAAAACTTATAACATTGATAATCAAGAACCTTCTTTATTGCAAATTTCATCAAAATCGTTAGAGCAGTTTTCGAGATCCGTAATTTATACATAAATAAATACATACCGTACAGAAATTGCTCGCTCAATATAATAGAATAACGTCTGAATCAATATTAACATATTATAAACCACAATTTCTTGAAACAAAAGATCTTCACTATCCAAAGAATACACGAGTATTACTACGTGAAAGAATTTCTCTATCCTTCAATTCACTTCCCTGATTACTTGGGACACTCATGAAACCAAATTATGAACTTGTACTTGTCATAGAAATACATTAAACATACATTATACATTATAAATTAATACATAACGATTAAATTCCAGTTCAGCTAAGCAAATAATCATTATAACTTATCTCAGTAAGAACGTTTTGGTTGGTTCATTCAAAAATGTTATTTTGTGATCTCTATGGTAAGTATTCTTTGAAAAGTGACATATAAATGAGAATCAATGATTCGATACCTTATATAAAACACTTATTGACATGGGCTACTTTTAAATTAATAAAACAAAATAAAATCTTATAGCACCCTTTATTTAAAAAAAAAACTTTGAAATAGTTGAACATCGAAACTAGTTGTTAAACTATTTTAAAGTTTTTTAAAAATAAAGGGTGCTATAAGATTAATATTTTGTTTTGAATTATTTTATTTTATTTTGTTTTATTTGTTTTTTTTCAGTTGAACACCGAAACTAGTTGTTAAACTATTTTAAAGTTTTTTAAAAATAAAGGTGCTATAAGATTTATTTTGTTTTGAATTATTTTATTTTATTTTGTTTTATTTGTTTTTTTTCAGTTGAACACCGAAACTAGTGTTGTTAAACTATTTTAAAGTTTTTAAAAATAAGGGTGCTATAAGATTTTATTTTGTTTTGAATTATTTTATTTTATTTTGTTTTATTTGTTTTTTTTAGTTGAACACCAAACTAGTTGTTAAACTATTTTAAAGTTTTTTAAAAATAAAGGGTGCTATAAGATTTCATTTTGTTTTATTACCTTATATATATCACCATAGATATCATTAAGCTTATTGATCACGATATTTACTGTATTGATACATTGCTACTAATAAAAATGACACATCCTATCAGATTGTTTCAATATACCTGAAGATTGAAGACGATCTATGAAAATGAGTTTGTCTTCTAGAACCTTTTTAGTTTATTGGTGATTAAATCTTCTTAGATGGATTGAAACAGATCACAATATAATTATTATTGAACGAAAATCCGAAATAAATGCTGCAAATCACCCCGAAGACCTCTGCTACTGCAGACATTGACAACAGGGTTAACAGCTAGATCGAAATTCGATGAGAACTACTATCCAAAAATTAGTTTCCACCCGGAATCGAACCTGGTACATCCGAGTTGCCAGTCAGGAATGCTTACCCTTACACCAAACTGACAATCTCTGGATAGCAGCGCTCATTTTATACGAAGCCATAGCGGCCAACCAGTTACAGATGGATATTTACTTTATTATACATTACTACTAATAAAGATGATACATTTGTACAGAACAAATTGTTTCAATATACCTTGATCTGGATATACCTGAGTATTAAAGACAATCCATGAAATAGAGTTTGTCTCCGAAAATCTTTTCTAGTTGTTACGATCAATGAAATAGAGTATTTCCTTCTACCCTTTTCTAGTTTGTTACGATCCATGAAATAGATATTTCTTCTAAACCTTTTCTAGTTTGTTACGATCATATGAAATAGAGTCCTCCTTAAACCTTTTCTGTTACGATCCATGTAATAGAGTTAGTCTTCTGAAACCTCTACTAGTTTGTTGGCGCATGCAGATACAAATAATTGCCACTACAGAATCTCAGAACAAACAGCCTAATTTCACATGACATGCTGCATGATAATCTGCAGATTCGAACCGAGAAACTCAGGTTGGTTGTTGTATAATATGGGGAAGCACTGGAGTAGGTTGGTTGGTGTATAATATGAGGTAGCGCTGGATAGACGTCTCAAAGACCTCAACCTTCACCCTAGTAATCCTCTATCTCAACAGAACCGTCGTAAAATAGCGCCGCTGAATGCGCCAGTGTGGCTCTACTTAAAAAGAATCCTCTTGATTCTCCCTAAACTGCACAAAACTGCGCAAAATTCTAAATTGTCTACCGACCGCTAGTTGTTCTAGAGATAATGTTTGGTAAGAATATATAGTCTAGAGAGTCTCTAATAACAGTCCAGAATAATCTTGATCAACGTTGAGCTTCTTGAGATTAAATTTTTGAAACTCATATATTTTCTTAGAATGAAAATCATACCACAGGTGAGACAAGACTGATTAATGACGTGTATTTTTCTCCAATTAATAGAGAATAGATAATACGGAACAGATTGAATACCACTGAATATTATTTAAAACAGAGTTTCTTTTCTTTTAGAAAATTCTTCTCCTCTCTTGGAAATAAGATTGAATTCTTGATTAGGAGTAAATATAGTTTTTTTGAATACTTGATCAGGAGTAAATATTTTTTGACTGCGGATGATGCCTGCATGACCTTTCTACTTGTGCGTGGGTGATTTTATAAGATGCTTCAACGTCCATGTCTACGTGCGGGAATCAAACCCACAAGCAGGTAGCGCTAGCAGACAGAAGGGTGCAACGCCTGTTTAGTCGTCTTGGCTAACCTGACCGGCAAAGGCGTGATCATGATTATGAAAAATGTCTTTTGTCCTAACTTGAAAATGAGACTGAATACTTATTTGGGAGCAAAGACCTTAAAGAGATATAGACCCACAATGCCTATGCCTTCCCAATGATAGCTCTTACTTGAAATTGAAGGCCGCCATTGGGGTATTTTAGCACGAGATGTTATATATTATATATTTGTAATACTATAGATCACAAAGGCATTGGTGGCATTGGCATGTAATATCTTATGGGTTGCCCCCTCAATGGCGGATTTCAATTCCAAGTACGACACTAGCGCTGCATGTGAGTCTATGCATCTTAAGGTCTTTGTTTGGGAGTAAATATGTGATTGGATTGACAGCTGATTAAATATTTATTTGGGAGTTGGAGAATCAATTATTATTATTATAATTTTTACAAGAAGCACTGAATGGAAGAGGAAAACTAAGGATACTCCTTGTACTATTTCTCTCCCAAATTTAGATAATATTTAAAAGTCCGAAATGAGGTTATGATTCCACTTTTCTGAAATTTAGTTCTTTTACTCAAAAACAACTAAAACTAAGAATTTTGAATTTGGAAGGTTGAGAAACTGGATTCCTCTATTGATTCACGGATAGGAATGTATTTTGAGAGCACCTTTCAAGCCTGAGGATCCAACACTGAGACTCAATGTTTTTGAGGTACCTCGCCGCACCTGGCTTCGCTGACATCGCCTAATTACTGGGCATGGCAGATGCGCTGACCTCCTACACAAATGGGGATGTGTTGATTCTCCAGCTTGTAACTGTGGTGCTGCTGTGCAGAACATCGACCACTCAATAAATTTAATGCATGCCACAGAGCCTTCAATGGAATATTTGAAGATATTTTCAATATGACGGACCACACTAAAGTGTTGGTAGAAAACCTAGACATTTCTTTGTAATTGGAAACTAAAACAGAAATTTAAATCATGATCGACAATAGTATTTGTGCAACTAGTGCGCAAAGTGACAGTTTGCTGCACCGAAAGAAACGTTTACGCCCGAGCCGTAGGCGAGGCGAAATGGTTTCTTGAGTGCAGCAGAGGAACTTTGCGCACGTATTTCACATTTAATTTTTCCTACAGTTACCATTGAATATAAAAAGTGGGTAATTATGGGTAAAATTGCCTGAAATGCATCAAATGTTTTTCTGTGTAATTTATTATTGATAAAAACCTTAATCCTAAAATCCTAAAGTCCTCGTTGTCGTTGGTTATAATATATAATTAATAATTAGCTCGTTGTGCTTGGTTGCACCTCTGCTCACTATAGCAGCCACAGCAGTCACTGTTACCAACTTCATTTTGATTTTGCTGCACTGTTGCTCCATATAACCTACTAAGTATTTTGCGTTGTCATGTTGAAAATCTGGAGTGCAGAAAAATTTTTCCCGCACTAGAGCGGAAAAGTGATTTTTTGCGTTCTGTAATCAGTGCAGCAATAGCCACTTTTCAATGTAACTGTAGGAAAAATATATGCACCTTAAACTACAAGCAATACAAAATCTTATGGTGTAACCTTCTGAACTTTTGAAAAAATATAGAACAATTTGAAATCATCAGGCGAAATCCAAACATCACTCACATCGTTCCAAGATTTGAACATCTATATTATGAATATGGGTATATATTTGATAAATTAGTAAATAATTCCACTCTGGCAGTTACCATGTCAGCTACACACCACTACACCGCTTAGAAATTGAAGTATTCGCAACAGAGCATGTCAAATAATACACATCAGACTTGTGTGTGTTCACAGTTTTAGAGTGTTTACATCAGAAACAAAGATGTTGAATTTTGGCGGGAGAATTACAAAAGGCGGGAGCAGAAAACGCACCGCGCCGACTATTCAATTCCCGCGCAAATAAAGCCGCGTCGGAGGCGGTGGGGTAAAAGGGCGGGAAATAAATCAAATGGTGCGAAACGCAGGGGAGAAAAGGGAATTGTGGGAGGGAGAGGGGAACAGTCGGCAACAGTAAATGTCACGTTCCTTATTTCTCAAATCAGAAATCTTGAGATTCCAATTTATGGTAGCGTCTGCAAAGTCGACTATATAGGTTGGGGGTGGTCCGAATATATTTCAGCATTAATAACAGAGATGGCAGGTTGCTGAAGTGAGGTCCACGATATAATGGCAGTGAAGAAAGATAGAAGAACAGAGTTGAATGAAAAAGACAAAGAAATTGTCGAAACCACAGATTTATTGATACTTAGGAAGACCGGTTTCGGTTATTACACCATTGTCAATCTCTGATAAACTCTTCATTTAACTCTAGACAATTTCTTAGTATTTTTCATTCAATATGAATAATTACCACAACTTCTCAACCACACAAAAAGAGAACAGACTTGCTGATTCTCTGCCTTGCCACTGCCTTCTATAGAGGATAGCTGATACTGGTGTATTTGATGTGATATCAATAGCTCATTCTTATTGTTTACAAATTATCAATTATATTTATTAGTCAAAAAAATATATTTTCCAATGATGAATAAGTTTTCATAATTGAGATTGAATATTGTGTTAACTATTTGTATTTATACCGAGTTAAAAGCAATCTTCTTCGCATTCTTCGTATTTCATGGACAGAAAGGGTGAGGAATTCTGAGGTATTAGAACGAATTGGGACTACAGTGGAGGTTCTTTACTATATTGAGAGTCAGAAGCTTCAGTATTTTGGACATGTGATGCACAATGAGAAGTACAGATTACTGCAGTTGATAATGGAGGGCAAGATTGAAGGAAGACGCCGGCCTGGAACAAAGAAAACATCCTGGTTAAAGAACCTGAGAGAGTGGTTCAACATTGACTCAACATCTCTGTTCCGAGCTGCAGTCAATAGCTTCCAAATTGCATTAATGATCGCCAATCTCCGTCGCGGAGTCGGCATATAGAAGAAGAGAAGAAAAGCTATCTGGTAACGTTGCAGAGCTAGAAAAGGATGGCCCTATCTGCTTTGTCGAATCATAGACAAGGATAGCAACACCAATGTTAATCATATACTATCATTATAACGTGGACCTCACTTTAGAAAGCAACGATGATACGAAGATGATATAAAGATGATACATAGATAATACACGAAGATAATACAGGGATAATACAAAGGTGATACAGGGATGATACGAAGATGATACAAGGATAGCAACTCCAATGTTAATCAAATACTGCCATTAAAACGTGGACCTTACTATAGGTCTTGGAAGATGATACATAGATGATGCGAAGATGATATGAGGATGATATAAAGATGATATGAAGATTACAAGAAGATGATACAAAGATGATACAGAGATGATACGAAGATGATACAAGAATAGCAACTCCAATGTTAATCAAATACTGCCATTAAAACGTGGACCTTACTATAGGAAGATGATACAAAGATGATGCGAAGATGATATGAGGATGATACAAAGATGATATGAAGATGATACAAAGATGATACAGAGATGATACGAAGATGATACAAGGATAGCAACTCTATTTCCAATCAAAAAATACTGCCATTATAACCTGGACCTCACTATAGTCACTATACAGTAGGCGAAAGAGATCAGTTGCTTGCAAGTCAAGTTTGAGCACGTACAACTCAGGCGCCTCAGGTTGTTTCTCTCACTCTCTCACACTCTCTCTTTCTTATTCTCTCTTTTTTTCTCCCTGTACAGCAAGCACTGATGTTGTCCCTTTAATTAATGCACTACCTCAAAAAAGGACGTGCTTCAGTAGTTCTTACCGTGAAAAGGGTGAAGGCCTAGAAAGGGATGCATATCAAGGGTGCCTGTCTTTTGTGAAGGGTTAAGTAAAAGTTTCTCTTAATCGAATCAGGACTAACAATGTTCCATACAAATATATGAAATTAAACTAAATTACATTACATACTGCATAAATTTCTCACGACTGTCATAACTTCTTTCTAGGTTAAGGTTCATTAGTACTGAGACTCGGTTGCACAAAAGCCGGTTGAATTTTTATTTTTATTTTCATTTATATCAATCTGAATATGATGTGCTCAACTATAACTACTATATTTCTGCTGTGAACTGTTTACCAATCTGAATATAATTTTCTCAGCTATAACTACATTTTTTTCAAGATTACACACCCTCCAGTTATGGAGTATATAAGACAAGTCAGGTCACTAATTCTAAAGCTACGCTAACTTTACAATCTAATAATTTATGGAACTAATGTAGGAATTGATAGTCCATGCCTCCCTAACTAAGGAACTGTCTGATTGGTCAGCGCATAGATTGGTCGCCAGCTAACTACCAATAGGAAGCAAGCAGCTTGAGAATGTCACTTGCAAGGCATCCTCCAATGAGTCCGCCCGTTGAGTTTGGGGCGTGGCCTAGCCACTCCCACTTCTGTATGTTTTGGTGTATTGAGTTGGTTCTGATTCCCCCCACTAGAACTATATCTGTCTTAAATTCTCGAAGTGAAGTATCAAGTCAGCGTACGCAAGTTGCGTACAGATATACTCGCCGCGAACATGAGCAATTCACTTCTAATCAGCTGATGCCAAGCTTTTTATATCTGTATCTCACCGTTTCTGTAAAAATACAGATATAGTCAGCTGATTAAAGGTGAATAATTGCTCATGTTCGCGGCGCGTATATCTGTACGCACCTTTACATTCTCAAAAAATACATTAATTATGAAGTTGTATCATAATATGGTATTCAAACATTTGATATGATTGCAAATATGCTATAGATTTCAAAAATATGTTCTAGGAGAGTAACTCCAACCTGAGTCAGGGTGGAAAAATATTGAGTCTAGTGGTGCCAAATTGTTGAAACAGGCCCTGAACATTATTTCTATATTTTTATTTATTCATATAAGTTGTGTAATTCTGAATGATTGAATAAGTAAATATACAAATTCAATTCAGGTAAAAAATATTGAATACCGGTTTCATTTAGAACAAATTATGTATCCCAGCAAAGAAAAAATAAACTACGAGTGTTATATTCTCTCAGATTCTAGATCCCATGGTTCAGGCCCTGAAAAATATTCATAAATTTATTTATTTATCCATATACAAATACAATTTAGGTCAAAAATATGAACGATATAAGTTTATTGAGTATAGGCTTCTTCCAGAACAGGTAATGTATCCTAGCAATGAAAAAAAAAATAGAAACTACAAAGAGTGTTATATTCTTTCAGGTCCTAGATTTTAAGTTTTCAATGTGGAAATCTACATTCAGATTGGAATAGACATGCCAAGGCAGAATAAATATCCACCGTAGAAAATTACTTCATCAATAGAAATGAAAAATGAAAGTATTGCTCAAGCACATTGGAACATCATGAACTTCAGAATAATAATCACATACGGAAAAGAAAAATCCTCAAACTCTTGTATCGTTCTGCATTCATTGATTTTGTGTTCCTCCTGTAGATTATAATATGAACGTCGATACGTCGATTCCAGCTTCCTCATAGCATTAATTTCAACGAGGACCAATCGTATTTTTTGACTGGAATCTCGTTATTTTGTGAACCAATTTCGGCGAAAGTTTGAGGAGTCACGTAACATGAATTCAACAGTTTTCTGATATTATCAATGAAACAAGAACGTTGCTTTTTTCCAGAATTTTATTGCGAAGGAACTGTTAGTTCAAAGTATTATCAATGATTATCGTTCACGGAATCTACGCAATATTATAGTTCAATTGAACTAAATTTTAGTCTAATAATATTTATCTTGTTGTGATTATCTACAGCATTACAAAGAAATACAGGCTTCAATATTACAGCACACTGATTCAATTATTCAAGAGCTTTACAACATCAGAATCAAACAAAATTGATGTTCTGGAGATTTGAGCTGAAAATTTGAGCTGAAAATTTAAGTTTTTGTAAAAGTTAAGTAAAAAGTAAAAAAAGAAGTTCTGTAAAAACTAGCCCACTCGACAAGCTCATTTCAATGAATGACATTCAACCACATAGTTCTTCACAATGAATATATTATCGGAGCCTACTATCAAATTAGCTCATGACAGGATGCCGATTTCATGGTCATTTGACACAGTCTCATCACTACCTCCGTAAACAAAGCCGTAGAGCATACGTGTGACGTCAGCACAGGTAGGGCTCCTACACCAATAAAATTCGTTGATTTCAGCTGATCTATATCAGCTAGTGTTTTTATTGGTGTAGGAGCCCTACCTGTGTTGACGTCACACGAATGCACTACGGCTTTGTTTACTGAGGTAGTGGTCTCATCAAATTCACACTGGTGTTTGTATTGTAATTCTTTCAAAATATACTGTATAGACGGTGCTCTTATCTCAGTTTCAGCTGTTGATAAGTAAGCTTTATCGCTTATCAGGTAACAGTACATTTCATATTCTTTTTAGCCTTTGACAATAATAATGTCTTCTATTTCTACAATTTATCCCATTTCATGGTTTCAACAAATTTAGAATGTCACAGTATGAAAACGACTTGACTGAACTTGCTTCCATACACTTGATATTGTAAAAACCTAACAATTTATTGAGATGATAATACTAGTTTCGGTGGTTACAGCAATTTCAATCACTAGTAAACTGAAAGCTTGACCATTAGCCAGCAGAATTCATAATAGATTGGATAAAGCCCTACGATTGGTCATTAGCTATTGAGCAATGAAGGTTGACCTACACTGTCATTGGTCGAGACTAAACCTATACTATAACCATATTTTGTATTCCTTGATCGTGTTTTATTCCTTGTAAGAAGAAAGGAAGGAGCTTCTTATTTAGTTTTGTCACCCGATCAGCTTTATTTAACCTTCCGGTAGTCGTGCCCTACTCAATCACACGAGCAGTCACGTGTTGTATTTTGTACAACATCAGATTTTCCAAAGTGTTATGTACTCTGTTTACTGTCAAAACATATTAATTAATTGTATAATTACTTTTTCCATCTTCTTAGATTATTTTACGCCTATGAACCTTTGGATGATTACCATTTCATAGCCCAATAAGATACATCAAGCAAAGGCATCAATTTTGTGTTATTGGTTCGTTTACAGTCCCCATATACAGTCTTTCCCTATCTTATGCACAGTGCGACTTATGAACTGTCGCGACTAAATGGTACCCTAGAGACTGAACCATTGCTCAGTTGATACTGCAAGTCAGTGGAGTGATGGGGGAAACTTCTGGAATGCATAGGTGACTCATTCACTGACATTACCCCATTCAATAGATTAGTGTAGCAAGAAAACTGACACTGTTGTACTTTTTACAACAGCGCGTCTGACGGAAGGTTAAATAAAGCTGATCGGGTCACAAAAACTAAATAAAAAACTGTAAAGAAGAAAGCTCCTCCCTTTCTTCTTCCAAGGAATAAAACACGACCAAGTAATACAAAATATGGTTATAGTTTAAGCTTAGTCTCGACCAATGACTGTGTAGTTCAACCTCTATTGCTCAACAGCTAATGGCCAATAGTAAGGCTTTATCCACTCTATTATAAATGTTTTATAAATGAAGGTTTAACGTTTCACATTTGTGAAGTTAGTTTAATAATAGAGAAACGATAAGCGTTACTACTATTAAACTAATAGCAGTTAGTTAACCTAATAAACTACTACTAGTAACTTAACCTACTAATAAATAAACTATTGTTTCTGGTTTAATGTTGTGACGTACTTTTTATATCTACACGTACCGGTAGACATCTTGTTAGCTTGAATAATGTTTCTGGGTTTGATGTCAACAATAAGACAAGCGATTATTTTGCGAACATATTGCGAGCCTCTCGTGTTCCGTTCATGATCGGCGCGTGCTCTTAGCGCGTCTGTGCGCACCTTAAAAACATACATGCAGGCATGCTAATACATGCACCGCAGACCGCAAAAGCAAAGCAACAGTTCTCTTAAAATATATTGGCCCAGTTCCAGAACAACTTGCTCTGAATTCCCAGTCTCTCGAGACAATCAACACGTGACTCGGCTGCAGCGTGTCTGTGCGATACAAGGAATTCAATAAGTTATCTCTCAAGGTTTTCTCAGATCGATTTGAATGATTTACTGGTTTTCTGTTGAGAGGCTGGGTTTCCAACGATATCTAACTGTTACCATAGACAAATGGTTCAGAGTTTGGTGTAGTACGGTATATGACATTAGTATGGCACTAATAATTTATTCAATCATTTATTTTGAATGAAAATGACTAAGAAATTGTCCAAAAACCACAGATTTATTGGTATTTAGAAAGACCGGTTTCGGTTATTACACCATTGTCAATCTCTGGGTTTATCAGAGATTGACAATGGTGAAATAACTGAAACCGGTCATTCTAAGTATCAATAAATCTGTGGTTTTTGACAATTTCTTAGTCTTTTCCATTCAATATGAATAATTACCACAATATCAACTTCTCAACTACACAAAAAGTATTCATTTATTCATATGCAAATACAATCCACGTAAAAACAACAGGCATTTGCCCAAAACAACTTCAAACCTTAAGTATGGACTTTAACCAAGAGACTAAAACAAAGATTATTGGCTATGGAGATAAATTACTGGAGAAGATGTTGCCAGCTGACCTTGAGAGATAGGGTGAGAAATGAGGTTATAAGGGAGAAAATGAAATTGGACAGGTCAGTGGTGGATGAGGTGGAGGAAAAACAACTGCAGTGGTACGGACATCTCAGAAGAATGAGACCCAGTCGCATACCAGGAAGGTATATGAGGGGATTCCGGCTGAGAGGAGGAAACGAGGACGACCACGAACGGTTTGGCAGCAAAACATAGAAGAGGCCATGGAGAGCAGGGGCATCCAACAAGACGTATGGAGAGATAGAGGCAGATGGCGTGTTGAGTGCGGGAAACGGCCGGGAAGGCTGTAAAAACCCGCGTATTAGGTATTAGGAATTAGGTAGGTATAATTACTTTTCCATCTTCTTGGATTATTTTACGCCTATGAACATTTGGATGATTACCATTTCATAGCCCAATAAGGTACATCAAGCAAAGCCATCAATTTTGTGTTATTGGTTCGTTTATAGTCCCCGTATACAGTCTTTCCCTATCTTATGCACGTGCGACTAAATGGCACCTAAAGACTGAACCATTGCTCGGTTGATACTGCAACTCAGTGGAGTGATGGGGAAAGCTTTTGGAATGCATAGTTGACACATTCACTGACACCACCCCATTCAATAGATTAGTGTAGCAAAAAAACTAACACTGTTGTACTTTTTACAACAGCGCGACTGCCGGAAGGTTAACGTTTCACATTTGTGGGGTTAGTTTAATAATAGAGAAAACGATAAGCGTTACTATATTTAAACTAATAGTAGTTAGCTAACCTAGTGAACTACCACTGTAACTTAACCTACTAATAAACTATTGTCTCTGGTTAATGTTGTAGCGTATTTTTATAACTACACGTACCGGTAGACATCTTGTTAAGTAGTGAATAATGTTCGTGGGTTGATGACAACAATAAGACAAACACGCTCATCTTGCGAACATATTGCGAGCCTCCAGTGTTCCGTTCATGATCGGCGCGTGCTCTTAGCGCGTCTGTGCGCACCTTAAAAACATACATGAAGGCGTGCTAATACATGCACCGCAGACCGCAAAGGCAAGCAACAGTTCTCTTAAAATATATGGCCAGTTCCAGAACAACTTGCTCTGAATTCCTGTCTCTCGAGACAATCAACACGTGATTCGGCTGTAGCGTGTCTGTGCGATACAAGGAATTCAATAAGTTATCTCTCAAGGCGTTCCCAGATCGATTTGAATGATTTACTGGTTCTTTGTTGAGAGGCTGGGTTGCCAACGTTATCTAACTGTTACCATAGACAAGTTGTTCAGAGTTTGGTGTAGTACGGTATATGGCATTAGTATGGCACTAATAATTTATTTATTCATTTATTTTGAATGAAAAAGACTAAGTAATTGTCTCTAGGTTTATCAGAGATTGACAATGGTGAAATAACCGAAACCGGTCATTCTAAGTATCAATAAATCTGTGGTTTTTTTGACAATTTCTTAGTCTTTTCCATTCAATATGAATAATTACCACAATATTAACTTCTCAACTACACAAAAAGTATTCATTTATTCATATGCAAATACAATCCAGGTAAAAACAACAGGCATTTGCCCAAAACTGCTCCAAACCTTAATTTGGAATTGAAAGTCTAAAGGTTTTGTTACTCACGTATCATATTGCAAGGTGTAGTATTGCCAAATGGAAGAAAATTGGAATTTTTTTTCTCTTTAGTATTGTCTTAGCAGATACCTGTACTTCATACAAGTACAAACTAACAAAATAAAGAAAAATAAAAACATGATGTGCCGGTACGTATGAAAGATGGAACGTGGAGTAACCACTTGTGCAGTTTTCATATTTCTTGAGACTTGGAA
>NW_024092208.1:0-17068 GCF_014356525.2 Nilaparvata lugens | reverse complement strand
AACAAAATAAAGAAAAATAAAAACATGATGTGCCGGTACGTATGAAAGATGGAACGTGGAGTAACCACTTGTGCAGTTTTCATATTTCTTGAGACTTGGAAACTTGAAATGTTCAATAAAAAAAACCGCTAATTTTGGGCGTATCCTGATGTTATTGGAAATTCCTTTTAACACAACACTTATTACACCCTAGCTGAGCTTTTTACTAAATTTGAACATTTTCTGTTCATTTGTTCTCGATAAAGCTGAGAAAGCGCTAAAAAACGCTGGAAAAAAGCAGATTTTGGGCGTATCTTTGGAATTTTTTTTCAATCCGTTCTTAGTGCGCCTCTAAAAGGCCACCTGAACATACCTGACAAATTTGAACGTTTCTGGTCCGGTCGATTTTTGAGTAGTCAGTGAGACTGACTCACTCACTCACTCACTCACTCACTCGCATAACTAAAAATCTGCCGGACCACAAACGTTCAAATTTGTGTAGGTATGTCAGTTGACCCTTTAGAGGCGCACTAAGAAATCTTTGGCAATATTTTAACTCTAATGGTTGTTTTTAAGGGTTTAAAGTTCGTCTTTTAGCATGTATATTCTTCTTCTCCCAATCTCTTAATTATATTGAAATTTCCATATCATATGTTACTATAGAACTATAATCTAGATAGAGTACCTCTTCGAAACCGTGTTAACTGGCAACTAAATTCATAATTTTGTCAGGTTGGGCATTAAGTTGAGTTGACTTTGTTAGGTTGGCACCAAGTTGAAGATTAAATGCATTTATCGCGGAAAAATTGATTGGGCACTGCTACTTCAATCCTGGGAATATATATATTACCAACCGACAGCACGCTTCGCTCGCCACATCCGTTTTAGCCAGACGTTTAGTATGAACCCCCGACTGGATTGTCCTAACATGATAAAAATGCAGGCGGCGAAGCGAGCCTGCTAATCTCATTCTTGGATGATGCAGTCGGGGTCCAGGGGCGGAGCCCCCTTGCTAAACGGATATGGCGACGAAACGAGCCCGACGGCTAGCCCATTATATTTTATCCGTCAAGGAATATATATTTCAATCATTCAATAATAAAAATGGAGGTAGACCTTCACCAAATTCCCTTTTCCTTCAGGCGGAGCCCCCTGGCTAGACGGATATGGCGAGCGAAGCGAGCCTGACGGCTAGTCTTAATATAATGAAATACAATAAAATGCAAATTAATGATAGTAGAAAGAATTGGCTTATACACTTACGGGATAGGAAATTCATGAGCGCATCAGCACGTCTCAACTACTCAACTGATTACCTTGAAAATTTTCATATAGATTCTTAATTTACCGAGGATGGTTATAGGCCTATTTTGATCTTCAGACTTCAGTAGGGCAAGTTCTCAGTTTGTTATGTTTTCAATTGACCCTTGCGAAGCACGGGTTACTGCTAGTTTGAAATATGGCAACCTTATTGAACCGATAACAGGAGTGCTGCATTACAGCTATAGTGAGGTCCACGTTATAATGGCAGTGAAGTAAGATATAAGAACAGTGTTGCCGATTCTCTGTTATGCAACTGCCTTCTATAGAGGAAAACTTATACCGGTATATCTGATGTAATATCAACTGTTCATTCTTGTTTAGAAATAATCAATGATATTGTATTCATCAAGAGAATATATTTTTCTTAATGATGAAATAATGCGTTTCTATAATTGAGATTCAATATTTTGTTGATTAATTGACCGAGCGAAGTGAGGTCTAAGATTCAAGTCGACGGTTTGGCATTTCTCTTATGTTCAAATGTTTGAATGTTTAAATGTTTATATGTTTTCATGTTGCGCATTTATGGCGAAACGCGGTAATAGATTTTCATGAAATTTGACAGGTATGTTCCTTTTTGAATTGCGCGTCGACGTATATACAAGGTTTTTGGAAATTTTGCATTTCAAGGATAATATAAAAGGAAGAAGAAGCCACCTTCATACGCCAATATTACCGTAAAAATCAGACTATAGAATTATTCATCATAAATCAGCTGTCCAGTGGACTATAATACTACCCGTTCAAAAATATCGAACATCGAACATCTTGAAAATGTATCTTTCCATTAACGTTAGTAGGTAGTTGACTATAATACTACCCGTTCAAAAATACGAACCGAACATCTTGAAAATGTATCTTTCCATTAACGTTAGTAGACAGTTCACTATAATACTACCCGTTCAAAAACATCGAACATTTGAAATTGTATCTTTCCATCAACGTTGTAGACAGTTGCAGCCAGACCTGATAACAGCGCTCACACTCACATTCCGGGACGACACGTCACGGTACGATATGGGACAGAAAGCTCTATGTTTATTTAGGATTTTTTTTAGACATTTTTTTAATTGATAAACTATTCATTAATTTTTGAGAAAACATAACAACAGGTCAATGTAACTCAATGAGCGCGATGTCTACTGTTCACAGAACTACTAGTAAGTTTCTATAATTGAGATCCAATATTTTGTTGATTAATTATATCTCCACATTGTTGAGGAACAATATGGCAACGTTGTGGAGTTAGAAAAGGGTAGAACTATTTTAGTTGTCGTATGATAGACAAGGATAGCAACACCAATGTTAATCAAATACTGCCATTATAACGTGGACCTCACTATACAAGATCTAATACATAAATGAAAATTCATGTACGGCGGTTGCCTATGCCGATAATAAGGAGTAGCTTGCTAAAAGAAGTACCGTTATTGCTGGAAGGAGTCAACGATCTATAATATGTATACTAACTCAGTTAATACTTAGTATGATAGCCCAGTCAATAAAGGTTTTTTCGATCCGAAAATTAAATAAAGCTGAATCTTCTACCATCGATAGAATCCTCCCAGAGGGTCATTCTCCCAAAAGTCCCAAGAAATCCCCTTGGAGCTTCCCCCCCTAGCCCCCTCAAAGTTGAAAAATGCAGGTAATCACGGAAAATGAATTATCTCTGTACCCATTTATCGGAGACAGTTCTATTATATGTCATTAGATTCGTTAAATTATGGACTACATATTAGGTATATTCATTTTCTTAATAAAATCAACAGTTTTCTTGATAATAATATATATGTAAAATTTAGGGGGTTTGCGATTTGATTTTTTTGTTTTCTTCGATTAACTTCAAAGCAAGTGGTTTCAAGAAAAATGAGACAAATAATTAATGTAGCCACTCTTATTGCGAATCCATTGATGTATATTGTTATGTATTTGCGATTCGATTTGACGCCGTGGAAGGGGAAACAGTCGACGCGGAACGGCGCGGCAGACTCTCTTAGCCACAGTAAAAAGCAAACTGGAAATCAATTATCTCTGTAACCATCAATCGGAAAAAAATCTATCATATGTCATTCGATTCGTTACATTAAGGACTACAATATTAGTCGGATTCATTGCCTCAATAAATCGAACAGTTTCCTTGATAAAATAATATAATGTAAAAATTTAGGGGTTTTTCGATTTGATTTTTTTGTTTTTCCGATTTACTTCGAAGCAAATAATGTTAAAGAACAATGTGACGAGAAATTATCGTAGCTACATTCATTGCGAATCTATTGATGTATATTGTTATGTATTTGCGATTCAAGTTGACGCTGTGGAAGGGGAAACAGCCGACGCGGCTGACACCATAGTAACATAGTAAACAGAATAATACTGCTGTCTACATTGCATCTCATTTACACTATGGTGCTCGAAACAATTAATTTTGTCTATTGTTTTGACATGCGCTGTATATAGATTTTCACTTTTCAATACTCCTACTAAGAGTAAAATATTACTCTTAAAAATCAGGATTTTGTTGTTTGCTCACAGAATTTATTATATTAATTTGAAGTGTGCCTTCTCCATACGAGTCAGAGGTAACACAATTTGATAACTCTAGTTTCAGATATTGATGTTTTTCAACGAAGTTTCATGATATATTAAGTGTCTGACTCCTTCATCTTATCCTTATTTTGTGAAAAATGAAGATTCAGAATTTCTTTTCATAGCTTTTCTTGTGTTTTATCTTGTTTAATCACTCTTTATAATTTAAGCACTACTTGATAATGGAATTAATATCATCAGATCACGTGAACAAAAAATAAAAGGGTGGGCCTACCTGAGATACTATATGATATACTGTACTCCTGATAAGTTGAAAATAATGTTCAAGCTGAAAGTAGATTATTTGTTGCACATTCGGTTCAAATATTAACAAATTTTACCAAATACTACCAATATTATCACATATAGTGAGAACGAATTACTCTGAAGCTTTCTATTCTCACTTAACATGAAGAGGCAATACCAAGCCAGAATCGCAGTTCCGTTCAAATCATTATTATCAGAGCTTTCAAATTGATGCTATGAAACTATGGATGTTATCCCCATCTCACAATTTCCCTATTTATCCTTATCCTGATTCAGAATAAAGTAGTTGATCTCTATAATCACAAAAATCAATGTACAGTACCTATAATAAATAGTAAAAATAACAAAATGTCTAGTAATAATGCAACTTTTCTAGGTACGAATTTCAAGGCTCATAAAATGACTTTTTCTCATTCACAGGCAGAAATTCCAATGATCTTCATAATAGTAGACTAATTTAATGAAAATTGTTTGTATTGTACATTGTTCGACGTAAGATGAGCTACATTTTAAAGTAATTAACGTATTTAGGATTATCATGTTTATGAATGGAAGCGAGACTGTGATAGAAGATTAGTCAAACTGAAATATAAACATTATATACAATGCATATTTCTGATCAACTATAATTACAAATGATAGTATCAAGCCGAAATCAATTGAGCAACTGAATTTCAAAGTTACTATCCACTGTTCAAATCGCACTGTGATTTCCTTTTACTTCCAATGGATTGAATTGCCTCACTCTTCAACGTAACAATTATTGTAAAAAAACAGTGGAATGTGAACGTCATCCAAATAGCATTTGAATTTCAATAGATCTATTCTTTTGGTGCCCTATCAAAATCAATTTCAATCAACATTAATCGACATAAAGGAAAGCTTCTGCCAACCTTGTGTAATGAATGACAAGATGCGAGTGGAGGTGAAAAATCGATATGTTAACAAAAATAATAGAAGATGATGAATCATCTTTCAATTAATCTTATACGGTAGGGTACTTTGTGGTTAAATGTGAAACACTTTCATGATTTTCCTACCTTTTATGCATGCTTACTCTTCCTTAATTTGTATGTTTGCATGGCTTTCATCTTTAGAATCTACTGAATTTTCATTTTGGACTGTCTAAATAATATAGATTCAACTAGTAAGAACGGAAGATAAGCTACTTTACAAATAGAATCATAGAAAGTTTCAACTCAACAAGCCCAATGTATAAATTTTTTATGCCTCAGCCGTCATATATATTTGGCTCAACTGAAGGTATATTATCAACCTGGCTTGTAGAATATTAACTGCAGAAAACAGCAAACACTGCACACTATGATTTTTCAGGAAATTGCCACTGTTAACACTATTGTAATCTATGATTTATCTCAGTTTTTGAATTCATAACTTATGATAAATTTTAGCATAGAATATGATCATACACACATATTTTAAATTTATCTATTATATTATGTAATAGTATGAATATTTTATCGGTGCAAACAATATCTTTGTCTGTCATAGAATGCATGATTTAGCACATATATAACAACAAAATGATTTTAGAGAATTTAGAGAATTAAAATGTGAAAAATTACTTTCATCGCATGTCAAAACAATAGACAAAATTGATTGTTTCGAGCGCCATAGTGTGAATAAGATGCAACTTAGAAAGCAGTAGGCCTACTACTGCTGTATTTTACTGTTTACTATGTTGAAGAGAGTCAGACACACGCCATACCGCGTCGACTGTTTCCCCTTCCACAGCGTCAAATCGAATCGCAGATAAATAACAATATACATCAATGGATTCGCAATGAATGTGGCTACATTAATTATTTGTCTAATTTTCTTTAGATTATTCGCTTCGAAGTTAATCGGAGAAAACAAAAATCAAATCGAAAAACCCCTAAATTTTTACATATAAATTATTTTATCAAGCAAACTGTTTGATTTATTGAGGGAATGAATAAGACTAATATTCTAGTCCATGATGTAAGTAACGAATCGAATGACATATGATAGATTTTTTTCCGATTAATGGTTACAGAGATAATTGATTACCAGTTTGCTGTTTACTATGGCTAAGTGAGTCAGCCGCGCCGTTACGCGTCGACCGTTTCCCCTTCCACAGCGTCAAATAGGATCGAAAATACATAACAATATACATCAATGGATTTGCAATGACAGTGGCTACATTAATCATTTTCCTGTAAAACTACTTGTTTCGAAGTTAATCGAAGAAAACAAAAAAATCAAATCACAAACCCCCTAGATTTTTACATATATATAATTTTATCAAGAAAACTGTTAATTTTATTGGAAAAATGAATATAACTAATATTGTAGTCCATAATGTAACGAATCGAATGACATATAATAAGACTGTTTCCGATCAATGGTTACAGAGATAATTGATTTCCCGTGTTTACCTGCATTTTTCATGTTTCAGGGGGCTGGGGCGGAAAGCTCCAAGGGGATTTCTTGGGACTTTTGGGAGAATGACCCTCTGGGAGGGTTCTATCGATGGTGGGAAATTCAGCTTTTATTTAATTTTCGGATCGAAACTGCTTTTTTGGACCTTCATTGACGGGCTATGAAGATCGTTGGAAGGAGTTGGCTACGGCGACCCGCTAGTCACCAAGGGCATCTAACCGGTCTACCTTTATTCGGAATATGAGATACGTATTGTACCAATAGTGTATAATATGTTGTATTATTGCTATACCGAAGTAGTCCTACATACAAGAAAATTTCACAAGAAATTAATAAAGAAGATATGGCAATCATCATATTGTTTCATAAACTTATGTACTATCATAGAGAGACATAAGCATGAGTAGATATCCCATGGTATAGAGCGTTATGTCGCAACTTTTACTGTTATCCCAAGCCCATAGTTCACGTAGTTCTTTCCCGTGAAGCTTTATGACGCTGGTAGTCTCTTATATTGTGCCTTTCATGCACTCTTACCCGGTCAAAACAGTAAAAATCGACAACAATCAACAGTAATCGGCTTGAGATGACAGTAAAAGTTGCGACATGAATTCCTATACCATGGGATATCTACTTACGCTATTGTTTCTCTATGGTACTATCGACTGAAATAGGAAAACTCCACACATCATATTCACTCATTCACTTTAGTTACATTTTTGTCCAGTTTAGTATAGAGCAGCATGGATATTTTCTTTACTACATTTTTACTTTCCTTGCCCTATTACCATAGGTAAGGAAAGTATTGCTTTCCGAAAAAAATTAAGGTACCAAAATTTCTAAATTTCTATACGTTTCAAGGTCCCCTGAGTCCAAAAACTGGTTTTTGGTTATTGGTATGTATGTGTGTGTGTTGTGTGTGTGTGTGTGTGTGAGTTTGTATGAGTGTATGTGCGTCTGTGTACACGAATCTCATCTCCCAATTAACGGAATGACTTGAAATTGGAACTTAAGGTCCTTTCACTATAAGATCCGACTCGAACAATTTCGATCAAATGCAATTCAAGATGGCGGCTAAAATGGCGGAAATGTTGTCAAAAACAGGGTTTTTCGTGATTTTCTCGGAAACGGCTCCAACGATTTTGATCAAACTCATACCTAAAATAGTCATTGATAAGCTCTATCAACTGCCACAAGTCCCATATCTGTAAAAATTTCAGGAGCTCCGCCCCATCAATGCAGATAGATTCCCAATTATCAGGCTTCAGATACAATTGAAACAAAAAAATCAAGTGGAGTAGATTGAGCATGAAATGTCTTCAAATAATGTTCAGTAACATTTTCACGTAAAATTGAAAATAAGCTTGAAATTCGAGAAATGTGATTATTCAATTGCAATTATTGTTGATTCTATTAATCATTCACTATGAAGAGATAGCAGACCTCATGTGTGTCTCCAGCGTTATTGCCCTGTCACCAGCTGGCTCAAATCTTTGAATAGTAGACTTGAGATGCGCGGGAACACTAGCGTCAGGTGATCAATTTCCATAACGGCAAGGAAAGTTGTGTGAGTGCGCCACACCAGATTTTTTAGAATTAGACCATATCAGGCGTTTCTAGGCTTTCTAGGGTCGGCAGGGCAGTAAGCGCTCTGAATGGGGGATTGGGTTGATGCCAGAGAAAAACGTATTATATGGTCTGTTCCATAGAGTACGAACTGAACGGTCAGGTCGTTATGGATATTCCAGCTTCTGTTAGTTTCATGTCGATATGGAGATTTCAGCTTCGGTTAGTTTTATAGTCTTATCCAGCTTTGAAAGATTCCAGCTAGTGATCTCCTTCACCTTTTTGGTAGAGAGTTAGTGGGGAGGATATTTGTTATATCTTTCCGAAGAATGGACATTGATATGTCCAAAGCTCCGCCAATTTATGTACATGCATAACAATATAATTATTATCTATATTATTATATTACAAATTGCTTTTTGATATCATATACAGTTCAATAATTATTTTCTTAGTCTATAAATCATGTAAATTCATCTATAATTTGCTGTATTGTAAGCTATTGTATATAAGTGTATAAGACAGTATATATTGAAATCTACATAATAAAGTACTCAATCAATCAATCAATCAATCACCTATATCCATATCAATGACTCCAAATGTTTCTATCATTGCACAGCTGTTTAGTGGCATCGTTGTTCACCATGACTCACTCGTTCTGTTCGCACGTCTACGTCTAGGGAGTTATCTTCAGAATTTCTTGTTTATTCGAATGAGAAAAAACACAACTAACAAGACAAGGAGCAGAAAAAGAGAGAATGAGTGGGAAGAGGTGTCAAGGAGAGGAATAGAATAGAATGACTGCCTTTATTCCATACCTGGGAGGGCGAAGTTAGGGCGCAGTCGGCCCCCTCTTACACTTAACCCTCGACGGAGAGACGAAAAGACGAAGATTGATTGATTGATTGAGTACTTTATTATGTAGATTACAATATACTGGCTTATACACTTATATACAATAGCTTACAATACAGCAAATTATAGATGAATTTAATAATACTGTATAACTAGGAAAATAATTATTGAACTGTATATGATATGAAAAAGTAATTTGTAATATAATAACTATAGATAATTATATGTTATGCATCTACATAAATTGGCGGAGCTTTGGACATATCATTGTCCATTCTTCGGAAAGAATATAAAAAATATCCTCCCCACTAACTCTCTACCAAACGTTAATTTAATTGATCAAACTAAGGATTTATTTATATTAGAAATTTTGTGAAAGTTTTAATTAATATGGATATTAAGAGAAAAAAAAAAACAGAAAATTGATAGAGTAAAATAATTATATAGATAGATAAGATCAAATTATTGATTAATAAAATGAAGTAGGCTGAAAGTAGATCAGAGTAATCAACTTTCAGTAATATACAGCAGTATGCAGTGGATAATTAAAATAACATGAGTTTATATAATATATATATACAATTCATTCTATAACAGGTTTAAAGGTTTGTATTTGTGGGATGGGGGGGGATGGTTGTCATGTGATCGTTCTAGGGCCGGACAGTTCCAGTCATTTGTTCCGAAGATGTTTTTTAAAGTCAGGATAAGAGAAGAGAGAGAGAGAGAGAAGATGAGACAAGGAGGAGAAGAAGAAAGCGATTGATTAGATTAGATTTCTTCATATTTATGTATGTTACAATATTCATGGCTTAAAGACTTATCTACATTAAATGACGGTAATGCTAATTTATTCAACTAATTTCACAAAGTATAGATAATTGATCAATCAGAAAAAAGATTAAATGCAATTAGAATAACGTTAATATGAAATTCTAATGCAACTTCATAAATCGGTAGTGTTTCAACAAATAATTGTCGATTCTCTAAGAAGGATATAAAATAATAACCTTCCCATCAACACACGACCGGGACTCTCAAGAGAGAGAGAGAGTGGGAGAACGTGAGGAGAGGAGAGGAGAAGAAGAGAGATGAGGAGGAAGAGGTGGAGGAGTGAAGGAGAGAGTGAGAGAGAAGATGTTATGACGTATTAGCAGCTGAAGTGGAGCTACTCTTTCAACAAGGTCAAGTGAGCTCACTACTGTACTGGACTCACTCCGCCTTCACAAAGGGCTCGTGTTTCAACCAACCGAGAAAATAGAAGAAGAAGAAGAAGGAGTTGGAGGAGAGGAAGAAGATGAAGCAGTGGAAGATGATGTTACAGATGGTGAGAATGAGACTGGAGGAGGATTTGGTAGAGGGGTAGAAGGAGAAACAAACGAAGGAGGAGGAGGAGTGAAAGGAGAAGGAGATGTGGAAGAGTATGATGATGATGATGATGAGGACTTGGACTGGAGAAGGATTTGGGAGGAGAGGTAGAAGGAGAAACAGATGGAAGAGAAGAAGGAGAGAAAGGAGACAGTGAAGAAGAGGAAGAAGATGATGATAAAGATGGATAAGGAGTAGGACTGGAGGAGGATTTATGAGGAGAATATGAGGGAGAATATGAGAAGAGGCTGAAGAAGAAGAAGAAGAAGAAGAAGAAAAGAAAAAAAAGAGAAGAAGAAGAGACAGGAGAAGAAGAAAAAGGAGAAGAAGTGGGGGGAGAACGAGAACAAAAAGAAGAAGAGAAATGAGGAGAAGTGGTGGAAGAAGTGGTGAGGATAGTCAGAGGAATAGTGGAGAAATCAAAAGTGAGACAGTTGTTAGAGGAGAGTCGAAGAAGGCGAAGATGAAGATGGAGAATAGAGTATTTGTCATGGAATTGAGAGAGAAGAGAGAGGAATGTGAGTGAGTGGAATCATATCGGAAGAGAGATGAGAAAATGTGTAAATGATTTTGATTGAGAAGGAGGAAGGAGAGTGAAAGGTAGAAAGTGAAAACGAAATGATATCATAAGAGACAAGGTGGAATAGAGGACGAAAGATGAGAAGAAAAAGACGACAGAAAAAAGATGGAAATATGAGAGAAATAAGGTGTAATCTTAATTGAAAAATAAGTGTGAAAGTTTATAATATAGGAGTGAAGATAATTATGAGATTATATGTGAATTCTCTCTACAGAAAATAAGCTCAGAAAAAGAAAGATAACATGGAATCAAGATGGAATATACGAGGACAATTTATGGGAGAAGACGAAAAAACGGTTGAATGAAACAATGTGGAGTGAGAGAGGGTAATGAGGTAGGAGATAAGGAGAAGACGAAGGAAGAATACAGCTTCTAACCAAGAAAAGAAAGAAGGAAGATGAAGGGTTAAACCAGGAAGAAATAGAAGAAAACAAGAAGAAATAGGAAAAAAAGAAAGGAGAAAAGCAAGGAGAAATAGGAGAAAAACAAGAGAAAGAGAGGAACAAGGAGAAGTAGAACAGGAAAAAGAAAAAAGAGAGAAACAAGGAGAAGTAGGAGAAAACAGAAAAAATTAGAGAAACAAGAAGAAGTAGGAGAAAAAGAATTTAGCAGGATGAGGAGAGAGATTGATTGATTGATTCATCCCATTTCCTTCGAAAATAAGAGAAGAGAGCAGACGAAGAAGAAAAAGAGAGAGAAAATCCAGGATAAAGTACAAGAAAATCATCAGAGTGAAGAAGCTACCTGGATGAGAGGACGCTCTGCCTTAGCTGGAGACAATGGAACCCGCTGGAGACTGTAAGAGAGAGGAAGAAATAGGGAGAGAAAAAGAAAGAGTGAGAGTGTGGGAGAAAGAGTGAGAGTGTGGGAGAAAGAGTGAGAGAGTGAAAGAGATACGAGCTCTGATAAAGCAGAGAGATTTACAGAAAGCGGAAGACTGGCATGAGATAACAAGAGACAAAGAGGGCAAGAATGTAACCAGACTCTCTGTCTCTCTCTCTCTCTCTCTCTCTTACTCTCACTTTCTCTTACTCGCTCTCACTCTTAATCTCTCTTCCACTCTATCTCTCTCTGATTCACCCTCTCCCTCTTCCACACACCCTGTTGTAAGGTGATAGCTCAGTGGATGAAAACCCTTGCAGCGGTGTTACCAAAGAAACGAGCCTCGACTCCAAGACAAGAATTCAAATTAAGAAGGCACTGTCTGCAAGGGGTTGGGGGGGGGTTTAGCACCCGCTATTTGACACTGTGGCCTAACACACGCCCCCATTATGAGCTGAGGGTAACCTTACCCCCTTTACACCCTGTTTAGGGCTTGATAAATTATTCCAATTAAGAGGAAAGGTTGCCGAGAATGTGCTGCACTTATGCCACACCCTGTAGTATTATTAATATGCGCCGAAACTGGTATTAAATTATTCGTAAGTGTGTGAGAGTGTGATAAGTGATGCACGAAGTATTAGGAAGTGTGTGTAGTTGGTATGGAGTTTTGCGAGGTCTGAATTTCAGTGTGATTTCTCGTAGAATACTGAAATCTAAAAGCCTCCTGCTTCTAGATACAAGCATAGAGGAAATAATATTATAGCTCGAGAAGATATCTCATAAAATAGGACGTTATTTCTTTCTCCTTTTTATGTAGATGAGAAGTTGATATTGTGGTAATTATTCATATTATCGGGGACCGATCTTCGCTCCGGAGTACAAAAGCATAAACAATTTATTACGAAAGAAGAAATTATAATAACATCCATATAGAAATGTTATATCCGATAACAGTGAATTGAGATTAATTCCCAGAGGAATGCAGAAATTCCCCTCACAAAGGCTCAGTTGCACAAAAGCCGGTTAAATTATAACCTGATTACCTTCACGTGAACCAAATCATAGAAGACAATTTCAAAAAGATGGATCTACTGGTAAATTAATCAGGATTGAAAATAGCCCGGCTTTTCTGCAACCGGCACTAAGTACCTGATTGAATGATTACAAATGTTCACTGATGAGTCATAATTCTGACACAGTCTCACACACATGAATCGCTCACTCACTTCCATCACCAACAGACGACGAAATAATTATTATCAGCAGTTTTTCCAATGATGGTAATAATTATCCTTTTTATGTCCTTCAGCTAGTTTTCTCAGGGATGAGACCTAGCGCAATCGAATCTTTATGTTATTATAAACCTACTATGTTTTGAATAGTTTGTAAGCGCTCGGTGGGACGCAGGAGAATGTCTTGGTTGAGAAACCTGAGGGAAGCGTTTAATTGCACAACCAATGACCTATTTAGAGCGGCTGTGAACAAGGTAGAAATCGCCATGATGATTGCCAACCTCCGAAATGAGACGGTACTTAGAGAAGAGATGTTCTGAATTTCGTGAGAATCGTTAGAGCCGTTTTCGAGATCCGGTGAAATACAAACATGTAAACATCTCAACATATAGACATATAAACAGAAGTTGCACGTTTAATAGTATAGATTAAATGAAAAAAAAACTAAGAAATTGTAAAAAACCACCGATCTATTGATACTTAGAAAGACCGGTTTCGGTTATTACACCATTGTCAACCTCTGATAAACCTCTGATTAATCTCTGAGTTTATCAGAGATGACAATGGTGTAATGACCGAAATCAGTCTTTCTAAGTATCAATGAATCTGTGGTTTTTGACAATTTCTTAGTCTTTTCATTCAATAGGGCGCTGATGTTTCGATTTGCACTGAGGCTGTGCAAAGGCTGAAAATAAACTTTCTACTGGTGAAATTTTTCAAAGTCTAGATTTGTATTATCATCTAGCTATCAAGTTGAAAAAGTTTGCCCAGGAAAAAAATTTGTTTTCCGTTAATTATTTTTCGAGATATGAGCGCCCAAATTTCAAAACTTCAAGACAGACATTTCAAATCCGGTAAGAGATGAAACCATATATTCATTTATTTATCTTATTTATTATTTATAATTTTTACAAAGTAGCACTGATTGGGAGAGTAAAACTAAGGATACTCCTTGTACTATGAATGATAATCTTCATAGAAGGAATAGAAGAAGAAGAAGAAGAAGAAGAAGAAGAAGAAGAAGAAGAAGAAGAAGAAAAAGAAGAAGTAGCCGAAGGTTCAGAAGAGAGAGGAGATAGGCTCTACATCATCCACCTACCCATTGTAGTTTATGATCAACCTTCTCCATAACATCCACTACTTCTCCCGACACCACTCATTCTACTCCTCCTCCTCCACCTCTTTCTACTCCTCCTCCACCTCTTTCTACTCCTCCTCCTCTACCTCTTTCTACTCCTCCTTCTCCACCTCCTTCTACCGTACTACATCTCTTCCGAAGTCCGGATGTTGGCAGACGGAAGGAGCCTTAAGACATAAGACAGACATTTTGTATCCGATCCGAAATGAATATTTCATGGTTTGCCTGCCTGCCAAGTCTCATCCTTTTCCTCCTCCTCCTCCTTCTCCTCCTCTCCTCCTTCTTCTCCCCTCTTACTCCTTACACCCTTCTTCCCACCTCCTCCTCCTTCTGCTAGTCATCCTTCAACTTCCGTCATTAATAATAAATAGGACGACCTATCTCAAAGCAGGCTGGGCTTCTTATTCTAATTTTATGACTCATTTCACGAAGATTTATGGTGATGCGTCATCACTGATATTGCACGTCTTCTATTATATTTATGACAAAAATCATAAAGTGTAAACGTTTCCTATTTTTGGAGAATTTCTATCTTCATTTGGGAGAGGAACAGTTTTGGGCTTCAAGCCTGTCGTTACTTTACCAATCATTATAGTTAGAATTATATTGTATCCACCAATATATGAATGAATATATTATATTGCTACAGTTACGTTGAAAAGTGACCATTCTGCACTGATACAGAACGCAAAGAATCACTTTGTATCACAAAGTATTACTTTGCGTACTCTTAATACTTTGTATTATCTTGCAGCCATCCAATCAGGTTGACATTGTTGGCGTGTATTTTCAATGCGAATTTGTTCTATTATATTTTTTCAAATAAATAAAAATGAGAACTCATCAATTATACATTTTGAATATTATTAATATTCACTATTTCAAATAATATTTGCTTCATTCATAAATTGATTGGTTGAAAAATTAGATTCGCTCAAAATTATTCAATTTTCAAATTAATTCAATTTTTAATTTGAAATATATTATCGATCATTAATTTTCGATTGGATTATCAAGTTTAAAATAAATTAAAGATGTTATTAATAGCAAAATATACAGACAAACATTTGATGGATTCAGCGATCATTTTACCCATAATCAACCACTTCTCATATTCAAAGGTGACTGTAGGAAAAATTTAATGTGAAATACGTGCGCAAAGTTCCTCTGCTGCACTCAAGAAGCCATTCCGCCCTCGCCTACGGCTCGGGCGTAAACGTTCTTTCGGTGCAGCGAACTGTCACTTTGCACACTAGAGCGGAAAAGTGATTCTTTGCGTTCTGTAATCAGTGCAGGAATGGTCACTTTTCAAGGTAACTGTAGGAAAATAAGTTCCCAGTCAGAATTCGCCCTATTTGCTAACTGGCAGCTGTTGATGAATATGTGATCTCGTATTTTCAAAAATGAGGTGATGTATACAGTATGCGTCCCGTAGCCTCCATGGTTGGCCTCCCTGACTTTGAAACAGGATGTAGACAAGGTATGGTTCGCGAGATAATATTCACGGCTTTGCAAAAACATCAGGACCCTAGATTCCTATAGTGAGGTCCACGTTATAATGGCAGTCGAGAAAAATAGGAAAAAACGTTGCCAATCTTCTCTCTTGTCAATGTGTCTATAGACGGTAGCTGATACAAGTTTATTGAAGTAATTTCAACGGTTCATTCTAGTTTTAAATAATCAATTATATTTTATTAAGCAAGGAATTGTATCAACCAATAATTTAATAATGAATTTCCATTATTAAGATGAAATAATTTGTTAATTGATTATCAATTCTACATTGTTGGAAGATGATCTGGCAACAGAGCAAGTGAGAAAGAGATAGCGCTATCCGCTTTATTGAATGATAGACAAGGATAGCAATACCATTACTAATCAAACACTGCCATTATAACGTGGACTTCACCATAGATTGAGGAAGTTCCCTACATACAGAGATTCTCCATGAATGAGAGAGTTTGAACGAATCACCAACAATGGAAAGTGCATGTTGAACGAATTTCAGCTGATAGGCTGTGTGGTTTAAAAGGACGTAAATTCAAAAAGCTCTTTGTGTATTTTTCGGAGCAAAACGTCGCTTTGAGAAGATACAAAACAGCATCTGTTGCTTATGGAAAGATACATTAAAGCTTCTTGTGTATCCTTTCGAATGCAACACGTTGCCTTTTAGAAGATACAGAAGAGCATTTGTTGTTTATGGAAAGATACATGAAATCTTCTTGTTTATCCTTTCGGATGCAACACGTTGCTTTTGAGAAGATACAAAGAGAAGTTGTTGTTTATGGAAAGATACATTAAAGCTCCTCGTGTACTCTATATTTTCGGATGCAAGACGTTGCTTTTGAGAAGATACGAAAAAGAATATGTTGCTTATGGAAAGATACATTAAAGCTCCTTGTGTACTGCATATATTCCCGGATGCAACACGTTGCTTTTGAGAAGATGCAAAAGAGCATCTGTTGCTTAAGGAAATACACATTGAAGCTTCTTGTGTATCTTTTCGGATGCATCACGTTGCTTCTGAGATGATACAAAAGAGCATCTGTTGCTCATGGAAAGATACATTAAAGCTCCTTGTGCACTGTATATTTTCGGATGCAACACGTTGCTTTTGAGAAGATACAAAAGAGCATCTGTTGCTTTTGGAAAGATACAGTGAAGCTTTTTGTGTATCTTTTCGGATGCAACACGTTGCTTTTGAGAAGATGCAAAAGAGAATCTGTTGCTTATGGAAAGATACATTGAAGATTTTTTTGTATCACTTCGGATGTAACACATTGCTTCGAGAGATACAAAAGAGCATTTGTTGCTTATGGGAAGATTCATTAGAGCTTCTTGTGTATCTTTTAGATGCAACACGCTGCTTTGAGAAGATACAAAGAGAATCTGTTGCTTATGGAAAGATACATTTTCAAAATGTTCGAT
>NW_024092207.1:0-16872 GCF_014356525.2 Nilaparvata lugens | reverse complement strand
CTACAGGTAATTCTAGGCAATCAATGTCCTGCAGGCAATTCTATGATTGAAAGTTAGATAATATGCTTCGTTGATACCATTCTATTGTTCAAATTAGGCGTAACAGAGGGGAATGAAAGTAATAATGTGAATTTAGCATTACAGGTAGATTTGTGAGTTATGGACACAATATAATATAAGGAAGCATGCCTAATTAATTCCTTATTAGCTGTAAATGGGATTGAATATTGTGGGAAATATGGGCTGAAGTTTATTGCTTGAGTGAACTAACTAATATGTTCTAAAATGTTTCATAGTCTAGGATACAGTATCTTAAATGATGCGTTCAGAAGTCTGCAGAATAGCATGACATTAATAAATACTCACATTGAATAATGTGAATCTCAAAATTATAAATTAATTGACCAAACGAAGTGAGGTCTAAGATTTTAAGTCTTCGGTTTGGCATTTCTCTTAATGTTTAAATCAGAGAAAACTCCTATAATTCTGTGTTTAAATGTTTATATGATGCGCATTTACGGCGAAACGCGGTAATAGATTTTCATGAAATTTGACAGGTATGTTCCTTTTTTAATTGCGCGTTGACGTGTATACTAGGTCTTTGGAAATTTTGCATTTCAAGGATAATATAAAAGGAAAAAGGAGCCTCCTTCATACGCCAATATTGAAGTAAAAATCAGACTATAGAATTATTCATCATAAATCAGCTGTCAATTGATTACACAGATTTGTGGAGAAGCCAGTCTATTGCTGTATTTCCATAAGGGTCTATTTTCAATCACGTATTGTCGATGAGAATACTGCGTTTGTGGTCTACTGTTCACAGAACTACTAGTATGAAAGGAAAAAAGGAGCCTCCTTCATACGCCAATATTAGAGTAAAAATCAGACTATAGAATTATTCATAATAATCAGCTGACAAGTGATTACACAGATTTGTGGAGGAAGCCAGTCTATTGCTGTATTTCATAAGGTCTATAGTTTCATCAGGTACTTGTGGATGAGAATACTGCGTGAGGTCTCCTGTTCACAGAATACTAGTATAAAAGGAAAAAGGAGCCTCTTCATACGCCAATATTATAGTGAGGTCCACGTTATAATAACAGTATTGATCAACTTTGGTTTTGCTATCTTGTCTATCATTCAACCAAAGCCGGTGGTACTATCCTTTCTAGGTCCACAACGGTGCCAATTATGTTTTTGACAGTGTAGAAATATGATTAATTAATGCAGAAAATCGGCATCCCTATCTCTATCTTCATCCGCTTTCATTTATACGTGGTCTCACTATAGAGTTAAATCAGACTATAGAATTATTCATCATAAATCAGCTGTCTAGTGGACTATTAATACTACCATTCAAAAACATCGAACATCTTGAAAATGTATCTTTCCATCAACGTTAGTAGACAGTTTACTATAATACTACCCGTTCAAAAACATCGAACATCTTGAAAATAGTATCTTTCCTTCAACGTTGTAGACAGTTGCAGCCAGACCTGACCAACAGCGCTCACACTCACATTCCGAGACGACACGTCACGGTACGATATAGGACAGAAAGCTCTATGTAGGATTTTTTCTAGACATTTTAAATTGATAAATTATTTATTAATTTTTGAGAAAACATAACAACAGGTCAATGTAACTTACTGAGCGCGAGGTCTACTGTTCACAGAACTACTAGTTTATTGAAGTTGGAATAGATCTCTCAGAAGATGAGGAGAGAAAATAAGAGGAGGAGTGGTAATGAGGAATAGACAGTGAAAGAAGAACAAGAAGTTGTAGAAGAAGAAGAAGAGAAAGAAAAAGAAGAAGTTGAAGGAGAAGAAGTAAGATGAGTAGGTGGTGGAGGAGGAGTAGTAGGAGGTGAAGAAGAAGAAGGTGGTGTCGAAGAAGAAGAAGAATAAGAAGAAGAACAGGAAGACGACAAAGAAGAAAAGAAGTCCCTGAATCCCTAGACCCAGAGGGTATTGGACCGGTTCTTCCAATAGATACCGGTCAGTTAGTTAAGAGCAGCTACAAGTAGAAGTTGTATAATAATGTGATTTGGTGTGTGCCCTGGGGCAAGTTTGCCCCTTCGTGGGGGGGGGGGGTTATGATGGAGGGGCAAATCTGAAGAGACAAGTCAACCCACAGCCCAAGCAAAGTGCCCACGTAATAGGTAGGCCAGCGTGTAAAAGCAACGGGTCTGTAATACATAATACAAAACAAACGGCTGCATTCCTGAAGAAGCTAGAGAGGTGTCTTCTTCTCTCTCTAGTGAGGTCCACGTTATAATGACAGTACTTAACTAACATTGGTGTTGCTATCCTTGTCTATCATTCGACAAAGCAGATAGCGCTATCCTTTTCTATAGCTCTGCAACGTTGCCAGATGGTTTTTCAAAAAAAAAACAAAAAAAAACAGCTGTGCTTAGTGAGAGAAGTTGTGTGTATTTTTGGGTTCAAAATGTTATAAAATAACTTGATTAATTCAATATGAAGTGATAATTAAGTGTTATATTTAAATATAGTTTGGTGTTTTAATTTCTATAACTTCAAGATGTTTAGCTTGTATATATTTTTGGACGAAAATTATTAAACTTAAACGTTTATTATTATTAAAACGTTTTACAGTAGAAACATAACCTATTTTTGGACATTTTATATTTATCAAAATTTGGGAATGGAATAGATTTGGGCCAAGCCTGTTGTTCCTTCCTAATCATATTTATATGATTTGTGATTTGTCCACGAATAAATAAATAAATAAATAAACAATGTAGAAGTATGATTAATCAACAAAATAGATGGAAATTTATTATTTATCATTGGAAATATTTTCTTAACTGATAAAATATTGTAAACAAGAATGCACCGTTATCAGCTAGCTCTATAGAAGGCAGTGGCAAGGCAGAGAATCGGCAACGCTGTGCTCTTATCCTTCTTCACTGCCATTTTAATGTGAACCACACTCTAGATCGATTCAGACCTCTTCTTGTATCTCTTGAGGAGAAAAAGACACCTACTCTGACTACATAGGCTCAACTACAACACTCTCCTTTTCCGTGGTTAGAGATATACTACTATCTTCTTCTTCTTCTTCTTCTTCTGCTTCTTCTTCGTTCTTCGTCTTCTCTTCTTCTTCTTCTTCTTCTCTTTTTCTTCCCTCTTCTTCTTCTACTTCTTCTTCTTCTCTTCTTCTTCTTCTCATTCTACTCCTTCCTCTTCTTCTACTTCTTCTTCTTCTTCTTCTTCTTCACCTTCATCATCATCACCATAATCATCTTCTTATTTTCCTTCTTCTCTTCTTCTTCTTCTTCTTCTTCTTCTTCATCTTTTCTTCTCCTCTTCTTCTTCTACTTCTTCTTCTTCTTCTTCTTCTTCTCATTCTACTCCTTCCTCTTCTTCTACTTCTTCTTCTTCTTCTTCACCTTCATCATCATCACCATAATCATCTTCTTCCTCTTCTTCTTCTTCTTCTTCTTCTTCTTCATCTTCTTCTGCTATGCAGTTCAGTTGCTGCACACGCAAATATAAAGACCCAAAACGGGAGATTCGAACCCACGCATGCGCGGCTTGCTACTCCAGTGATACAGTTTTGTTTGAAAACAACTGACTTCAGAAACAAAATTCATTCTGTCTTCAGAAACTGTGTTAGGCGAGATAATATACTGATTCTCATCCATAATAATATATTTGATATCTCTTTTCTGTATAGGGCTACTTGTAATATGAATAGAAATCTCAGTACCATTTTTGAATTTTTAAGTCAAAATTAAAAAATTCTTAAATTAAGAATCTTCCAGCAGTATTTATTTACCTCATATCACTTGAAAATGGCATCAATGTTGAAACATGTTGTGATTGAATAATTCAAAAAGGGGACTCAGATTTTCTTTTCTATTTAATATATTTGATGTATGCATCATCACAGTTCGAACGGAGATTAGTTATTTGTGCAACTAGTGCGCAAAGTGTCAGTTTGCTGCACCGAAAGAAACGTTTAAGCCCGAGCCGTAGGCGAGGGCGGAATGGTTTCTTGAGTGCAGCAGAGGAACTTTGCGCACGTATTTCACATTAAGTTTTTCCTACAGTTACCATTGAATAAAAAGTGGGTAATTATGGGTAAAATTGCCTGAAATCCATCAAATGTTTTTCTGTGTAATTTTACTATTGATAAAAACCTTAATCCTAAAATCCTAAAGTCCTCGTTGTCCTTGGTTATAATATATAATGAATAATAATTAGCGCGTTGTGCTTGGTTGCACCTCTGCTCACTATAGCAGCCACAGCAGTCACTGTTACCAACTTCATTTTGATTTTGCTGCACTGTTGCTCCATATAACCTACTAAGTATTTTGCGTTGCCATGTTGCAAATCTGGAGTGCAGAAAAATTTTTCCCGCACTAGAGCGGAAAAGTGATTCTTTGCGTTCTGTAATCAGTGCAGCAATGGCTACTTTTCAACGTAACTGTAGGAAAAGTATAATTTTTACTTTCCTTGCCCTATTACCATAGGTAAGGAAAGTATTGCTTTCCGAAAAAAATTAAGGTACCCCAATTTCTAAATTTCTATACGTTTCAAGGTCCCCCGAGTCCGAAAAAGTGGTTTTTGGGTATTGGTCTGTGTGTGTGTGTGTGGTGTGTGTGTGTGTGTGTGTGTGGTGTGTGTGGTGTGTATGACTGTATGTGCGTCTGTGTACATGATATCTCATCTCCCAGTTACGGAATGATTTGAAATTTGGAACGTGAAGTCCTTACACTATAAGGATCTGACACGAACATTTTCGATCAATGCAATCCATGATGGCGGCTAAAATGGCAAAAATGTTGTCAAAAACAGGGTTTTTCACGATTTTCTCGAAAACGGCTCCAACGATTTTGATCAAATTCATACCTGAAATAATCATTGAAGCTCTATCAACTGCCACAAGTAAAAATCTGTAAAAATCTCAGGAGCTTGCCCCATCTATGCAAAGTTTGATCTTGGATTCTCAATTATCAGCCTTTATAAACAAAAAATTCAAGTGGAAAAAATTGAGCATGAAAATCTCTGCAATTAATGTCCAGTAACATTTCCAGCTAAAATTAAAAATAAGCTTGAAATTCGAGAAAATGTGATCATTAAATTGCAAACTGTTGGCAACTTTTTGTTCTATTAAATCATTCACTACGAAGAGATAGCAGACCTCGTGTGTCTCCAGCGTTATTGCCCTGTCACCAGCTGGCTCAAATCTTTGAATAGTAGACTTGAGATGCGCGAGAACACTAGCGTCAGGTGATCAATTTTCATAACGGCAAGGGAAGTTGTGTGAGTGCGCCACACCAGATTTTATCAACTTGTGCTTTTAACTCGAAATGTAACACATTGAAATATATGTGTAATCCTAGATTAGTGTAATGTTAAATCACAGACTAGATAAACACGAGCTTTGTGTTAAAACAGCTTTAAACACGAGCAAAACACAACTCTAAAAACGAGCTTTGTGTTAATGTGTGGTAAAACGCAGATGGTGCGTTAAACTCAAATTGATCGACAGAACTTCGTTCTTATCCAGCGTTCAACTTACAATAATTGCTTTGATAACGTTTTCTCATACAGCAATTTACACTGGGATGAATGAAAATGATCACGTGGATATTGAGCTGCTACAGACTTGAACGCCACGAACACGCTTATTTCACTTTTCATCAGCTGATTATATATGTATTTGTACAGGAACAGTGAGATAACGATATAATACGCTTAGAATCAGCTGATGGAAAGTCCAATGCGAGTGTTTGTGACGTTCAAGTCTGTTCGCACCTTTACAGACAAGTTATCATCAACTTATGATAAGTGAAATATGTGTTCGTGACGCTGAAGTCTGTACACAGCTTTAGATAATGGGGTTGAATGGTACTCAAAACCTACAATAATAATTTTTCCTACAGTTACGTTGAAAAGTGGCCATTGCTGCACTGATTACAGAACGCAAAGAATCACTTTTCCGCTCTAGTGCGGGAAAAATTGGTCTGCACTCCAGATTTGCAACATGGCAAAGCAAAATACTTAGTAGGTTATATGGAGCAACAGTGCAGCAAAATCAAAATGAAGTTGGTAACAGTGACTGCTGTGGCTGCTATAGTGAGCAGAGGTGCAACCAAGCACAACACGCTAATTATTAGTATAAGATATTATATAACCAAGGACAACATTTTTATTCAATTTGACAATAAATTAAGGTTTTTATCAATAATAGAATTACACAGAAAAACATTTGATGGATTTCAGGCAATTTTACCCATAATTACCCACTTTTCATATTCAATGGTAACTGTAGGAAAAACTTAATGTGAAATACGTGCGCAAAGTTCCTCTGCTGCACTCAACAAACCATTCCGCCCTCGCCTACGGCTCGGGCGTAAACGTTTCTTTCGGTGCAGCAAACTGTCACTTTGCGCACTAGTTGCACAAATAACTATTCTGATGATATTTCAGAATCTGTGGTAGGGTAAGGTAAGGTAATCTCTGCATCAATCTATAGTGAGGTCCACGTTCTAATGGCAGTGAAGGATAAGAGTACAGCGTTGCCGATTCTCTGATGATATCAAATCAATAATTTCAATAGTGAGTGGGTAGAAATTTCAAAGTCTTGGTCCTAGTTGCATAAAAGCCGGTTAAATTGTAATTAGAGAAGGCTTCTTCAAAAAAAGGCTTCTATGATTTGTTCTAGTGAAATCATAACTAGTAGCTCTGTGAACAGTAGACCTCACGCAGTATTCTCATTCACAAGAACCTGATTGAAACTACAGACCTTATGGAAATACAGCAATAGACTGGCTTCTCCACACATCTGTGTAATCACTTGTCAGCTGATTTATGATGAATAATTCTATAGTCTGATTTTTGGCGTATGAAGGAGGCTCCTTTTCCCTTTTATATTATCCTTGAAATGCAAAATTTCAAAAAACCTTGTAATACGTCGACGCTCAATTAAAAAAGGAACATACCTGTCAAATTTCATGAAAATCTATTACCGCGTTTCGCCGTAAATGCGCAACATATAAACATTCAAACATTTAAACATTAAGAGAAATGCCAAACCGTCGACTTGAATCTTAGACCTTACTTCGCTCGGTCAATTAAAACTTAACCGCCTTCTGTGCAACTGAGCGTCAGACCGGACTTTTCCGTTGTGATTATGGTAATTCATCACTCCATAAATCACTACCGTTCTCTTAATCCTTGATCACTTTTTGACGGTGATCAACTCGACCGAACTTGTGAAGAATGAACTTGACTGGTTTTCTACTGGTCGTTATTTTACGGTATAAGCAACAGTTCCCCTTGACACAGCTAAAATAACTGATTTAGTCCCAATTTTGGTTCTGCTCAATAGATTGTTGAATATATATAAATGCAGTTATTACCTACATTATCATTATGAACTCAGCTTCTCGTCATGATTTGAATTCTGGTTTACCTTGAAATGTGGGCGCCAACTGTATTATTTCCTTCTTCAACAGGAAATTTCCGCTACCTAATATTCTACGATCTTGAATTTGTAAAAATTGATCTATGGGTGAGGTTCACGTTATTTAGTCAGTGGGAATGAAAAGGAGGTAGTGTTGCCAAACAAAATGAAGAGAGAGAAATGTGGAAAGGAACAAGAAGAAGAATTAGAAGTATGAAGAGGAGTTGATTATGAGATGAGGGAGATAATAATAAAGGAAGAATGACAAGAGAAAAACGATGAGAAGATGAAGGAGGAGGAAGCGGAGAATAATAAAGCATGAGGAGGATGCAAAAGAGAAGAATAACTGAAACGAGAGAACAACAACAGAGGAATGAGAAGATAAATAATAAAGATAAAAAGTAAAAGTTTGGTTAATAATGAGGAGAGAGGATAGATTGGTTGATTGATTGAGTACTTTATTTATGTAGATTACAATATATACTGGCTTTTACACTTATATACAATAGCTTACAAAACAGCAAAATTATAGATGAATTTACATAATATAGACTAAGAAAATAATTATTGAACTGTCTATGATATGAAAAAGCAATTGTAATATTATAACTATAGATAATTATTATATTGTTATGCATCTGCATAAATTGGTGGAGCTTTGGACATATCAATTTTCATTCTTCGGAATGAATATTAAAAATAATATCCTCCTTAAAAATATATATAAAATATTAAAATATATATAGAGAGAGAGAGAATGGGAAAACTATTTTTCTGCCTCACTTTTCGAAAGAAACAAAAGAAAACTGAGGAAAAAAATTAAGAAGTAGAAGAAAAATGTGGTGAAAACGAATAACTTAATAAAAATCCAAAGTGAAGATAGAGAGAAATTCGAAAATGGAGAGAAAGAATTGAAATGAGAAAGAAAATACTGCCTTATCAGTTATCAAGTGACATAAAAGAGGTAACCAAGCAGCTAGGACTAAGAATAGAGCTCCTATCTATAGAGGAAAACTCACTTTTCCGAAATTTATTATCAGTGAAATACGGTTACCTGTGAACACTGCCTCGTGACATTCTGGGGTGAACGAATTCTGAATTACGATAATTACTGACGTTTCAACTTTACAACATTTTTCAAACAAAGGAAATGTTTCGCCATAATTATAATATCCAACAGTAAAATAATAGTTGAAGGAAATTGTAGGAAGTTTCAATTGTAATTTTCCTAACTATAAACGCTTACAAAATTTACATAATTTACATAATTTAGGTGAAAGAAATCAGAAGTCGTGATTCTCTACATAGTGAGGTCCACGTTATAATGGCAGTGGAGGAATATAGGAGGGCAGCGTTACCGATTCTCTGCCTTGGCACTGCCTTCTTTAGAGGATAGCTGATACCAGTATTTAATGTAATGACTGTTCATTCTTGATTGAGATAATCAATTGTTTTACATAGTAATATATGTTGCAATAATTGAATAGTAAATCTTTATAATAATAAAGATTGGATATTTTGTTGATTAATCATAATGTCTACACTGTTTAACTACGATCTGGCAACGTTGCGGAGCAAGAAGAGGATAGCGCTATCTGTTTTGTCGAATGATAGACAAGGTTGGCAACATCAATTTTAATCAAATACTGCCATTATAAAGTGGACCTCAAAATAATATTGTGATGTTCATTGAGAGGGAATCTCAGAATAGATATTTGCCTCATCCTTGTTTAGAAAATAATTTTGTAACCGATTTACAACCTTGGATAATTTAAATGGACCAAATGATGAATAAATCAAAGCTATTATTACAGAATCAAAGCAGTATGACTCATTGTTACTTGACCTTCAATTACAGCATCTCATGGTTGACTAATCTCAGTGCAGTTAATGTTACAGAGTGAATTATCCTACTGAAAATTACACCAGCCTCATTGGCGTATTACTGTTTAAACTCTACTTTGGAAAACTTACAGTGTTTCTTGAATAAATATTCTTTTCCTACAGTTACCTTGAAAAGTGGCCATTGCTGCACTGATTCCAGAACGCAAAGAATCACTTTTCCGCACTAGTGCGCAAAGTGAGTACTTTGCGTACTCCAGATTTGCAGCATGACAACGCAAAATACTTAGTAGGTATATGGAGCAACAGTGCAGCAAAATCAAAATGAAGTGGTACAGTGACTGCTGTGGCTGCTATAGTGAGCAGAGGTGCAACCAAGCACAACGCGCTAATTATTATTCATTATATATTATAACCAAGGACAACGAGGACTTTAGGATTTTAGGATTAAGGTTTTTATCAATAATAAAATTACACAGAAAAACATTTGATGCATTTCAGGCAATTTCACCCATAATTACCCACTTTTCATATTCAATGGTAACTGTAGGAAAAACTTAATGTGAAATACGTGCGCAAAGTTCCTCTGCTGCACTCAACAAACCATTCCGCCCTCGCCTACGGCTCGCGGTAAACGTTCTTTCGGTGCAGCAAACTGTTACTTTGCGCACTAGTTGCACAAATAACTATTCCTACAGTTACGTTGAAAAGTGGCCATTGCTGCACTGATTACAGAACGCAAAGAATCACTTTTCGGCTCTAGTGCGGGAAAAATTTTTCTGCACTCCAGATTTGCAACATGGCAACGCAAAATACTTAGTAGGTTATATGGAGCAACAGTGCAGCAAAATCAAAATGAAGTTGGTAACTGTGACTGCTGTGGCTGCTATAGTGAGCAGAGGTGCAACGAAGCACAACGCGCTAATTATTATCATTATAAATATTATAACCAAGGACACGAGGACTTAAGGATCTAGGATTAAGGTTTTTATCAATAATAAAATTACACAGAAAAACATTTGATGCATTCAGGCAATTTTACCCATAATTACCCACTTTTCATATTCAATGGTAACTGTAGGAAAAACTTAATGTGAAATACGTGCGCAAAGTTCCTCTGCTGCACTCAAGAACCATTCCGTTTCTTAACGTAAACGTTTCTTTCGTGCAGCAAACTGTCACTTTGCGCACTAGTTGCACAAATAACTATATCATTGCAAGAAGACACAGATATTCTTTCAATCTTCATTTGAATATCCAATAAATAAATAAATATTTTATTGTTCATAAATTTTACAATAATCCATGAACCATTGTCAGCCATCTTAAAACAATACAAAGGATTCTCGATATGATACACCCCAGTAATTCAAAAATAACTATAACGAGGTTAACGTTACATACAACAGCAGTAAAGGTAGGAGAGCAACGTTGCCGACCCTCTGTCTTGTCAATGCCTTCTATAGACGGTAGCTGGTACAGTTTTATTGATGTAATATTAACTGTTCATTCTCGTTTGAAATAATCAATTATATTTTATCAAGCAAGAAATTATATTTTTCAATAATTTCATAATGAATTCTTAAAATTGAGATGAAATATTTCGTTAATTGATTATTAATTCTACATTGTAAAGAGACGATCTAGCAACAGAGCTAAGCGATATAGAGATAGAGCTTTCTGCTTTGTTGAATGATAGACAAGGATAGCAATACAGAAATATAGCTGAACAAACACTGCCATTATAACGTGGCCCTACTATAACACTATCCTGCTTTGTCTAATTGTAGACAAGGTTAGTAAATCAATGATTACTTAGTCAGGTGTGATTTTATAACGTGAATCCGTATAATTAAAATATTATTTAAGCTTCTTAAATAATCTATTTATTTACTAGCAGGTAACCTGTGCTCCGCAAGGGTCAATTTTAAAACTTGACAAACTGAAAACTTGACTGAGTGGAATATTGTAGAGTTTGAAGTTGGCATAGAACCATCCTCAGTTAATTAAGAAACTGTATGCAAAATTTAAAGTTGAATTCAGTCCAGTAGTTTAGACATGATAATGCGTCAAACATAATTTTCTTATCCCGTATGTGTATAAGCCAGTTCTTTCCTTTATTATAGTATAGATAAATTCTTGATACTAACATATCATAACTTGATACTAAGCTTACATAATAAAATGAGATATAACTCAAATCTTGTTTAGAAACCTTCCTCAACTTGATGTCAACCTGACAAAATTTGACTGGCTATCAATTTAGTTACCAATTTTAACTATCTGTTTCGAAGAGGTAGTCTCTCTAGATCAATGTACCTAGAATACGTATTCTAGGTACCTTGCTCTAGATTATTACATTCATTACATTACATTTATTACATTCCTTAATCACAACATCAAATAAATGATTGGGAGAGAATCAACAGGATAAACCCAAAACTGTTCCTCTCCCTAATTATGATAAAAATAGTCCAAATGAGGTATGAAAACACTTTTATAAAGATCACAAAAATTTACAGTCCAAATAACATTATACTGAAAATTTTGTATCTCGGTTGATCAGAAAGATGAAACAATTATTAATACACTTAAAAATGCATTAATAAATTGAAAAATATTAAAAAACTTGATAAATGAAAGCCAGAAAAATCACAAAAACATTCGTAGAACAGCTGTTCAATTTCAAATTAGTTCCATGAATTAAATTTCAACATTAATCTGAAAAATCTAGAAGGAAAATTGAAATTCGGCTTCGAGGTGCACAATATTTTTAGAATCTATGTGCAAAATTTGGAGATCTAAATCATTTCCGGTATGCAATCCACAAGTTGGCATATTGATGCGAACAAACACAACCCTACTCTCTATTATATTATTATTATTATTAGCCGTCAAGCTCCCAGATGGAAGACGCTGAGCAAAATTTGGTTCATTTTTTGTTTTTCTTGTTCTTTTTATCAATCCACCAGTTTTTCATTTTCAGTGAGAACTCCGCTTTCCTTGCTTCACTCCATTTTGTTCCCACTCTTGGCACAGTCATCTCTGTTTAACTTCCCATTTTTCAACCTTTCTCTGAACTGTTCCTGTTGTATATTTCATCATTGTTAATGTTAGCAAGTATTAAGTCCTTCTTGACGTTTTTCATCCATGCACCTCCATTACTAAGGGTTGCTACATATGTTACTATTCTTTTTGTGAGTCTGTGATCTGGAAGCCTCATTATGTGACCATAAAATTTAAGGCGCCTTTTCCTGATGTCTGCTTCTATGTTAGAGTATTCTTCAACTTTGGCGTGTTTCTGTAGTCTATAACCATCTTCGGTCTTTCTTGGTCCAAGTATTTTTCTAATTATCTCTTTCTTCTTCTTTTTCAATTTTCAGTATCTGTTTTTCTGCTAAGTGTTAGGGTCTCGCTGGCATACAACATTGTTGGCTTGATTACTGCGTTATAATGTTTGATTTTGGTATTGATAGACATACATCTCTTATTATAAATATATTGCACTAGCCCTAGGCCTTTACGAGCTTTCTGTATCCTTTCATTTTGTGCATGTTTTTCTGATATAATTTCCCCAAGATTTTAAAGTATGGTACCTTCTTAATTGTTCCATATTTTGTTTGTAATTTAGTAACTTCTATATTTGATGTTGTGAAAACAGTTTTTTCAAATGATATTTGTAAGCCTACTTGTTCAGCACATTCTTTTAAAATTTCTATTTGTTTTATTGCACTTTCCAATGAATCTGACATTATAGCAAGGTCGTCTGCAAAAGCTAAGTATGGAATTTGAAGATTATTTTTCTTGGTTCCCAGCGAGATTGGCTTCCAGTGGTTCACCTCCTTCAGTTTCTTTTCCCATTCTTCCATTACTCTATCAAGAACTATGTTGAAGAGCAGTGGTGATAATCCATCACCTTGCCTAACCCAGTCTTATCTCAAAAGGCTTCGAAAGTTCTCCCATAAATTTTATTTTTATGTTGTGTTTGGCAATGTTGTTCTATGATTTTTCGAGTTTTCTGATCCAGGCCTTTCTCTTCAAGAATTTTAATAGTGTTGGTCTGTGGATTGAATCGTAGGCTTTCTTAAAATCAACAAATACGTATATTGTGGCTTTACTTCGTAATTTTCTTATCTGTGATATTAATTTCAAGTTCAATATTTGTTCTGGACATGAACGATTTGGTCTAATCCAGCTTGGAAATCTGAAATTTTGGTTTCTAGTTGTTTCTGGGTTTTTCAAGAAGACAAGCTGATAATATTTTATAGGCGACCGCAAGAAGAGAAATACCCCTATAGTTATTCACATCGGTCTTATCTCCTTTTTTATGCAATGGGTGTATTAGACACATTTCTAATATTATAGATTATATAGATTTATTATTATATAGATTTGCTTGCGTATACAATAACAAATCATATAAATATGATTTGGAAGGAACAACACATGTAATTGACTAGCTGGTAACCCATGCTCCGCAAGGATCTGATTAACGACTTGACCTAATGAAATCTTGATTAACAAAGAATAGGCCAATAACTATCCTAGGTAAATTGAGAATCTGTATGCAAAATTTCAGGTTAACCAGTTGAGTAGTTGAGACGTGATGATGCGTCATTCGTTGAGTTCGTATCCCATACATATATAAGCCAACTCTTTCCTTTATTTATATGCTTTGTCTAATGAGTAAATGACAGACAATGTTAGTAAAGCAATGATAGCTTGCCAGGTGTTGGTTTTATAACCATTGATTGTTTGTTGACACTCTTCTATGTACAGTTGCATTAAAAATTCTTCTTTTACGGTCAGGAATCTAGCAATCTACAACTTTTTACCAACTGGCAACTTTTTCAACAGACTGTACTCTCGACAACTAGTCTCATTATCCAGCTTTTTGTACTTTGTACAAATTTGTACAATTGTAGTGTTCTTCACACCTTGGTGAGGAAATCAGTTATTTTGAAACCAGTTTCCCTTGACAGTGAGTATGTTGTGCTTTGTTACACCAGGTATTGTTCCATTTTCGGCTAGCTATAGTGAGGTCCACGTTATAATGGCAGTATTTGATTAATATTGGTGTTGCTATCCTTGTGTATCATCCTTGTATCATCTCCGTATCATTTTTGTATCATCTTTGCATAATCTTCGTATCATTTTTGTATCATCTTTGCATGATCTTCGTATCATCTTTGCATCATCTTTGTATCATCTTCGTATCATTTTTGTATCATCTTTGCATCATCTTCGTATCATCTTTGCATCATCTTCGTATCATTTTTGCACCATCTTCGTATCATTTTTGTATCATCTTTGTATCATCTTCCTATAGTGAGGTCCACGTTATAATGACAGTATTTGATTCTCATTGGTGTTGCTATCCTTGTCTATCATCCTTGTATCAACTTCGTATCATCTTTGCATCATCTTCGTATCATTCTTTGTATCATCTTGCTATAGTGAGGTCCACGTTATAATGGCAGTATTTGATTAACATTGGTGTTGCTATCCTTGTGTATCTTCCTTGTATCATCTTCGTATCATTTTTGTATCATCTTTGCATCATCTTCGTATCATTTTTGTATCATCTTTGCATCATCTCGTATCATTTTTGTATCATCTTGCTATAGTGAGGTCCACGTTATAATGACAGTATTTGATTCACATTGGTGTTGCTATCCTTGTCTATCATTTCCGTATCATCTTTCAATAGTGAGGCTCACGTTATACATGTACAGGCTAGAAAATACACGATTGACACATCATCACGTCTCAACTACAAAACCGATCAACTTGAAATTCTGCATATAGAATCTCAATCCACCGAGGATGGTTATAGGCCTATTTTGCATTCTCCAAGGTTTCAGTGAGTCAAGTTTTCAGTTGGTCAAGTGTAAAATGGACCCTTACGAAGCATGGGTTACCTGCTAGTTGGAAATAGCTTCCCTGTTCAACCAGTAATGACAGATTTGAGTGAATATGACTGAACTTGGATCTTCTGACAGCTTCTCTTGGAAATTGTGTCGTTGCTTCTCATTTAATTCATCCTGACAGTTTTCGAGTGAATCACATACTATGGGAGCTACAGTGCAGGGAACAAGAACGGTATTCGTTAGTACAGTAATGTTAATTAGAACATTGTTGTCACTACAATAACAATTATTGAGGAGAACAGTACAACAATACAGCAACTCAAGGACAGAGTTTTTTGTGTGAACATTTTAATCATTTTTGTTAAAGAGTTGAAGTACCTTTCTGGTTTCGAAATGATGTTGAAAATCGCGTTTTTCTAATTCATTTACATTTACATTTATTACATTCCTTAATCACAACATCAAATTAATGATTGGGAGAGAATCAACAGGATAAACCCAAAACTGTTCCTCTCCCTAATTTTGATGAAAAATAGTCCAAATGAGGTTATGAAAACACTTTCATAAAGATCACAAAAATTTACAGTCAAATAACATATACTAAAAATTTGTATCTCGGTTGATCAGAAAGATGAAACAAATTATTATTACACTTGAAAATGCATAATTAAATTGAAAAATATTAAAAAACTTGATAAATTTGAAGCCAGAAAAATCACAAAAACATTCGTAGATAAACATTCATAATAGAACAATGGGATAGTGTTTAAAATATCGGGAATTTGTTGAATAGTGACAAACATATTTTAACACATATGGTGTCATCTTCAGTTTATTCTATTATGATAAAACACCAGAATATTGTCTGGTAATATCAATAATTTATTAAAAAATTACAAACTTGTTTCAACACCTATGTCATAAGGTGCGTACAGATTTACGCGCCGCGAACATGAGCAATTCACTTTTAATCAGCTGATGCCAAGCTTTTTATATCTGTATCTTACCGTTTCTGTAAAAATATAGATATAATCAGCTGATTAAAAGTGAATTGCTCATGTTCGCGGCGCGTATATCTGTACGCACCCATAGTGTGTCAGAGTTTGGAGATACACTGTTATTCCTGGTGAGAAATTTTAGGTTGCAATTTTTTTGATAGCATTGCTCGAGTTTTTTCTTTTTCTTCTTCTTCTTCTTCTTCTTCTTCTTCTTCTTCTTCTTCTTCTTCTTCTTCTTCTTCTTCTCTTCTTCTTCTTCTTCTTCTTCTTCTTCTTCTTCTTCTTCTTCTTCTTCTTCTTCTGCTCCTCCTACTCCTCATCCTCATCCACCTCCTCCTCCTACTCCTCTTTTCATCTTCCTCTTCACCTCCTCCTGCTTCTTTCACTTCTTTTCTCCTTCTTCCTCTTTTTCTCTTCATATTCTTGTGTCACCTCTCATTCATTATTGTATAATTCTCCATCCATATTCCCCACTTTATTCTCTCTTACTATCTTAGTACTTATTCTCTCTTCTTTCAGCCCCCTTCTTTCTCCCATTGTTTGTCTCTGCTTTCTTGTATCCTCCAGCAAGGTATTCTCCATTTGGTAGAGAGTTAGTGGGAAGGATATTTTGAACATTCTTTCCAAAGAATGGACATTGATATGTTCAAAGATTCGCCATTTCATGTACATGCATAACAATATTATCCATAGATTCTAAATTGCTTTTTCATATCATATAC
>NW_024092206.1:0-17018 GCF_014356525.2 Nilaparvata lugens | reverse complement strand
TGCACTCTTTCGTTTTTGATGACGACATGAAGTAAACATGATCTTGAGAATATTTAATAAAGCCAATTTGCTTAATAAATTCATACTGTGAATCATTTGAAATTGAGTAAAAGTTGGACACAATCCAGGGATTTTAGCAACTGCTCCAGTACATATCAAATATACCGCACCATATATAAATGGTTTGCAATTTACCACTTTACACAATGTCGCCCAACATGGATGGCGAAAATTCACACCATTACACAGTCTAAAAAAATAATTATCAACTTTGTCATGAGCTGTTCCAGGTTATTCTAGCAAGAGCATCTCCATAATATTATCTATTATGTAAAATCCATTTGATCAATTCTCATTAAACTCAATGATAATTCAATTGCATGGATACGATACTTTCAAACCACTGTTACTACAAGATTGTACTCGCCCACAAACATAAGGGTATATTTTTTACTTTCCTTGCCCTATTACCATAGGTAAGGAAAGTATTGCTTTCCGAAAAAAATTGAGGTACCCCAATTTCTAAATTTCTATACGTTTTAAGGTCCCCTGAGTCCAAAAAAGTGGTTTTTGGGTATTGGTCTGTATGTGTGTGTGTGTGTGTGTGTGTGTGTGTGTGTGTGTGTGTTTGTGTGTATGAGTGTATGTGCGTCTGTGTACACGATATCTCTTCTCCCAATTAACGGAATGACTTGAAATTTGGAACTTAAGGTCCTTACACTATAAGGATCCGACACGAACAATTTCGATCAAATGCGATTCAAGATGGCGTCTAAAATGGCGAAAATGTTGTCAAAAACAGGGGTTTTCGCGATTTTCTCGAAAATGGCTCCAACGATTTTGATCAAATTTATACCTAAAATAGTCATTGATAAGCTATATCAACTGCCACAAGTCCCATATCTGTAAAAATTTCAGGAGCTCCGCCCCATCTATGCAAAGTTTGATTTCAGATTTCGAATTATCAGGTCTCAGATATAATTTAAACAAAAAATTTCTAGTGGAAACGATTGAGCATGGACATCTCTTCAATTAATGTCCAGTAACATTTTCATCTGAAATTGAAAATAAGCTTGAATTTTGAGAAAATTCAATTGGAAATTGTTGGCAACTGTTGAACTGTTGATTCTATTAAATCATTCACTATGAAGAGATAGCAGATCTCGTGTGTATCCAGCGTTATTGACCTGTCACCAGCTGGCTCAGATCTTTGACTTGAGATGCGCGTTTACACTAGCGTCAGGTGATCAATTGTCATAACGGCAAGGAAAGTTGTGTGAGTGCGCCACACCAGATTTTTCTTAATTGAAATATTATGAAATTGAATTTTGATACAAGTAATTGTGTTTATATTCGTACATGCTAGGACACAAACTTATGTAATGAATTAGCAATAAGATTTGTTCTGTTATTGGCTCGAGTTATTCTGAAAATAACAAGTTTGTTTGAAAAGTAGTTGTCAAGGATATCAAAAGCAGACTACGTATTTCTTCTTGCAGCATAGAAAGCCTTTTGTAGAAGTTTGGAATGGTCAGCGCTTATCAGCCAGCGAGCGCAAAGAGCGCTTCAAACTCGGCAAACAGAATGCACGCCCAATCGTCCAAGTCCAACTTCCAAGGAGCGCAAGTTCGGCAAAAATATAACTTTTGATTGTCGAAAGCGATCTTGAAAAAGCGAAGACCAAATCCTAAAAAATGGGACTCCGTTCATTTTGTTTATGAGAGAAATGCGAGACTCTGAACTTTTCTGACAGCTTTTTTCGAAGGCGAACTCTGGGAGAGAAAAGTTTTCTGTATAGATCCACCTTGAGTAGGGTGAGAGATCTCCAGCATCAGATTACGCATCGCAATGGCAGGCATCCTTCCAGCACTAATAGGATAAAAACTTGAATTAGCCAAGATGCAAGTTCTAAGCTGAGGTTGATGAGTCCGCCAAAGGAAGCTGGCTATTGGCTGTTGGCTGGGCCTGACTCGGCTGGGTCAACAAGTTTTTTATACACGGCTGATTTCAGTAATTAACTGCCACGTCAAATTATTTGTTTCCGGTCGTCTTCAGTCACCTAATTCACACCAAACTTGATGGCTGGATCTTGGCGAGACTTTTCAAAGCTGTTGATTTAGTTTGATTAAGTTACTGTTTACTTCCACCAGTACCAACACTTCCACTTGGTGCAGTAGCTGATTAAAAATGTTAAAGTTTTATTGTTAAAATGCTAACACAACAGCAACTTCTCAGACATTTTATTACTTGATTTTTTTTTTTTGTTTTGTGGTCTCGTCATAGAATAAAACTATTTCAAGTTTTCTCTGGTCTCGTGTTTGGCAGCTCTAAGTTTCCTGTCCTATTCAATTCTTTTCATGAAAGCACAACAGTCTCCCTTCCAAATCTGCAACTTTCCAATTCAAAATACAAATGTTCAAACTGTAGATCTTGTTTCATATTATTTTACAACTTATATCATTCGTGAAAATTTTAACTCGTTGACTTGTTAAACTAGAGTTGTGAATTCGTTTAAGATCATGGAAATGAATCAAAATAACGTCTTAAAAAGTTCAATTTCGTAGAAGCCTGTTACAGTAGTACCTTATGACCTCAACTGTTAAAGCCTGTAATAAGAGTTGAACATTCGTCATCGAGTTTTTATAAGTATTTACACTGTAGTTACTAATAATATCAGTAATTACATCTAAATATTTCTCTATTTGTAGTCGTAGTAGTAATACAGAACTGAATTATTAATTGAATATACAAAACACATTTCAGCACAATTATACACCAAATTCATTCAAATAGTGAAGCACGTTCTGAATCATATCGACCAATGCGATATAATATATCATAATCGCATCATGTGTCCAATATGCATTTAGCCATTTTTGAAGAATCACAAAAAATTCAATTTGAGTCTTTTCTGTGAGCTCAATTATTCCAATGCATTATTATTATACATTCGATCTGAAAACAGCGGAGACATTACGGTATGACTTCTGTGAGTATTAAGTTGATTGAAAACGCCAGACAGGAGTACAAAACACAAGGCTGCTCGCAACTTCAAATGTCAAAGTTTAGTCAAGTTCGAAACAAGCCTCATCTACATTGCATCTATTCAAATTGAATTGCTTTCCACCCTCTCTCATTCCTCACATTGTCTCTTCTCTCTCTCATGTTCCACCACCAGTTTCTTTCAAGCTCTGCCATTCCAATTTCCCTCAAGCTCTGTTAAGATCAACTTGGAGTTCTCGGTAACACTTTGTCATACACACAAACTGGTATTATGTATCACACTTTGTGAAATTATTCCGCTTCCGATCTCTATATCATGGGGATAAGATCACCTTAATCTCTTTTCAATGATCCAATTCCTCTCTCTTGTATTTCCTTGATTGAGATGAACAATAATTACATAGTGGAGAATATAGAAGTTGATTTGTAATCGAGTTGGTGAGAGATTTCTACTTGGATAATCTGCCAGAGGTAGGTACCTAGACACACAGGTACCTGGTAGCATAGAGGAGAGAACTCTCTTACATCACTGTTCAAGTACTATTTTCATTTATTTTTGACCGCATGAAGGATTCCAATCATCTAAGTACCTACAACAAAGTTCTAATTGAAATTACACTTCGAATTCGTTTGAGTCAATTGGGACAGAATTCCCGGAAATTTATAGAAAGGCGAGTCTATACGATACTGAGAATCATAATAATTTTCCAATGTATTCTCTAACGATGATGAAGGATCGTCATACGCACAGATATTTCCGACTCATGGGCCAGGTTCACATTGCATGTGTTTTAATATGAAAATTTATCGCACAAAATAATTACAAAAACTCTGGAACTATTAGTGCCGGTTGCAAAAAAGCCAGTTAAATTTTAATCGTGATTAATTCCATTAGACCAATCAGAAAGCCGTCTTATCAAAAAGGCCTTCTCTTAGGTTCTCGTGAAAATAATAAAGGTTGAAATTCAACCGGCTTTTGTGCAACCGGCCTTAGTCTACAATATTTCGAAGTGATGTGAGTGTTCACATCGCACACATAACGAACGTCAATGGGTTATCCATTTTATTAGAGTTACCATTATGGTCACACTGAAGAAGCAGTGACAAAAGAGTATGACTTTTGATTACTTGCTTATTGAATTGAAAAGCCTGATGAATCCTTGCTAGAACTAATCTAGTACTTCTAGTGATCAGTTGAGGTTGGAATCGTCTAACAGTCTTATAACTCCTTTCATTGTCCAAAGAATTTATGTTACCACTGAAAGTCATGCACCTACACTTTCAGTAAGCAGAATTATAGGCACATTTTCCTCAAATATTATTTGTATCAGGTTATAAACAATGGGAAATAGTGAAGAAAGATGTATTCATGAGATTTATCATATTCGGCAACAACAAATAATTTTTTACCCACTTTTACATATGATAACGCTAGGAAATACCACTGCTATCAACAGCAGCCTATAATTGACAATAATAATAAATTTATTGCCAATATTGAACAACTTTAATACTATAGGTAGGCTACTAGGCCTAAACTTACTATCCAGAAGCACTGACTTTCATTCAAGGTGATGATGAGGAAGATAATAGATGGCTTCTCGTGAAAAGTGAGGTGGGCTACTCACAAAGGAAGATTCTGGAGGGGAAGATCTGGGAGGGTTTACAGTCGATACGCAATGTGCTTATTGATCATGGTGAATAAGGATGAAAATAAACCAGTTGATGATTATTTAGAAAAAAATTCATGAGAAGAAATTATTTCGAAACGATGCGATTTTCATACTACTGACCACTACTGCTGGCCAATTGACATTGTTCTTTACATGTATATTTGTGTGGTTCATTCAATATTGACCTTAATGTGAATCAACTACTGTATGTCAATGTGAGTCACTGAAATTCTCCGGTCAATAGAATTCAAAGACTTTTCAACTGTTTCTCTGGCAACTGGACATCTTCTGGTTCTCTCGTGGAAAATTTTATAAAATATTAAACAGTCTATTGTGAGATATCCTTGCTCAGTCATATTATCGATTGTCATTGCTGTATATAGGTGTGTATCTATTGCACTGAGTACTCGTACTTCTTACTCATTTTGTTGCTTCATTGGCAGGTATCAGTCCTCTGACATTCATTTGTTAGTTTTTCCCCCAGACGGCGATATGCCATGGGGATTAGCCGACATTTTGCCTGTACCTGTTTAGTTAATGTAATGAATATTTATTATTGTTATATTTATAGTTTAATATGTTAATAATTCATCTAATGTTTATTACGCATGCAATTGTTCAATAAGGCCTTTATTTATTTATTTTTTATTCTATTTTTTATTTTTATTTTATTTGTTAGTTTATCCATTCTTTGTAACATTTGATTTTAATTGTAGATCTTTTCTTTCTATATTTAGTTTGTATGATCATTTTCTGGTATATATCTTTTTTCTTCTCTTGTATTTCTATAGTTGTTTTTAACATTTGCAATTGTAAGTTACATTCTTCAGTGTACTTTCATTGTATAATAATCTTGTATTGTTGTATTTGTGAAGGAGACACATTAGGGGTAACCTGTTGTCTCCATGAATAAATAAATGGATAAAAAAGAATATATTTGGATTTTCTTAGCTTTACCATATTATGATCACACCTTTTTTCAGCTGACTTATACACATTTGTAATAGAAGCCCTATAATGAACCAAATAGGGTTCGAACAAAGTTTTTTTTGCAGAAAAAAGAAATCAGATTGAAAAAGAATTATTTTTTTGAAATGGAATAAAGTTCACATTATATTACTAGTATCTGATTTTGATTTTAACCTACTAGTATAATCTTCTCAATTGATCGTGTTTGCGAGATGACGGAGGGATTGGCCTACTTATTAATAGTCCAGGCGCTGGCTTACATTGAGCATACATGAGAGAGGCAGAGAATTTGACTTCGGATTATTGTTAGGGGGTCTTTAGTGCATATGAAACTCGATGTCGTCCGTCCCAGGGTGTAGACAATTGGTGGAGGGGGGTAAGTGTAAAAAACGCGCGCTTATAAAATCGCCTGTCCTGCAGTTACTATTCATATTACAGCTTTAATTTTTTCTCAATATTATGTACACATAACTGATTTCAATGTGGTCCTATACATTTTTGCGATAAACCGCATAGTTTTTCCGTAAAAAATAAAATATCTCGAAAAATGAGTTTTTCATTATGAACTTTTTGTATTCTCGAATATTCAAGTCATTAGCCGACTTAGAGGAAAAGGCTCCCAAAACGTTGTAGACCGTTTCTTCCTGGATCCATGATATATATTTAGTTTGGGGGTTACGATCATTGATGCGGCGGTGGGAGGGGGTAAGTAGCACTGTTACGCTGCGGCGCGGTCCTCCCCCATGATTAATGCGCGTAATGGTCTGTCTATCGCATCACTCCTACTAGTCTATGCATTCAAATTATGTATTTCAGGAACGCTATCTTATGTATTTAGTCGCTGAACACGATTTCTCAACTGTCAAGACTTAATAATTGATAATACTCATCATAATATACAAATTATGGTCATCAAAATAAAAAACTTCATCTCATTATCATTATTTATGATTACATTGTAATGATAAACCATCTTGTACGAATCCTATATGTGTTTCTCAGTCGATAGAAAGCTGATACTCCATTAAGAGAGATAATTATTCGATTTAGTTCAATGATCACTTTGGAATTGCGAAAGTCAAGTAATGGAGTAAGTTAAACAAATAATATAGGCTACCCCATATAGAGCACCGTGTAACAGGAGTAAAATATTTTCTTAATATAAATTTACAGTTGAATCACAAATAATGCCACTTACTCCCATGTGATATGACTAAATATTTGATTACAAATGAAATACAACTCTAAAGCTGCGTTTACACCAGAGTTATTAACGAGATGTTAATATAACTTAATCTTTATAGATTCTAATTAGATTGAACATAACTTATCATACACATGATTGACATATGTGTTTGCCAAGTTTCGTTCAATCTAATAGAATCTATAAAGATCAAGTTATTAACAAAATGTTAATCAAGTTATTATAACTTATTAACATTTTGTAATAACTTGGTGTAAACGCAGCTTTATCAACTGATTTCTGTAACTTATATCTACGAATAGATACTTTTCATCTGGCTGAGTTTGACTGATTGTCTTGGGGTGTACTTGAATGAAAGTGGAATGGGAGATATCTTTGTTGAATTGAAATATTTGGAGAGAATACTGTTGAAAATCTATTGAGGGGAGATCAGTATAAAATTAAGGTGTGAGAGCAAGCAATCAATTCAATGAAACAAATACAAGGACTCATGAACGGTTCAAATATGAGAGATTGTCAAAGTATATTTGGAAGAAGTCAGGAGCTATTTGTGGAGTTTTTTTAGAATCACAATGCAAAATCCATGACTACTTGAAATTTATGACTGATTATTGTAACATAGTTTAAATTATCTTAAATTGTATTCATGCTCATAAGGAAGGACTCTGGTATTTCACATAGAAACTGTACGAGAAAAGATCCCATACTTTTTTCATTCAATCACACAAGCTATGTTATGGACTCTGTGTTATATCTATAAAATATATAAAAAGAATACCCATAGAAGTAGAGAATAATGTCCAATAAGGTGTAATATTACATTTTTTCTCGATTGGAATCGAATCTTCAATTCGAGATCTATGAAACTTTATAGTAAATATCAGAGTCATCGATATACGGACAAACTTTTTGACGGAGAATTTATTATCGTAAATGTTTGTTGCATTGTTCCATGGTGTCACCGAGGCTGGGTTGACAGAATTAAAAAGATAAATGGTTTATTTAAATAGAGATGATATATAAAATTTAAAATAACAGTTTCAAAATAAAGTTTTATTGAGAACAAATATAAAATGTGAATTCTAAACTTATAATTTATAATTTTGTTGTTGACGTGTCATGAAGTCATCACTGATTTTGAGATGTGGTTTGTTCTGACGACGAAGCTTCCTTGTAGCTTGGCTTTTCCTGTTCTTCTCTCTGAAACATGGCTGGCTGGTGTGTGTTGTAATTTTGTGCTCTCTAAATGATTCTGTTTAAGTGAATTTATTAATGTTTTAACTTGAGTTTTAAACAGTTTATAGTGTTCTATTTTGTCTATATATTGTTATTTGTGTATACAAGCCAATAGCCACTGTTTTTCAACTATATAAACTGGATAAGTAATTAGCTCGTAGTGACTAGATGCTTAGGCTTGTAAGATATTGTTCTTTGTGTATTTGTGTAATATTTTGCCAAAATTCATCTGAAGATTATAAGTTCATTTGCTCTGAGAATTGGATTTCTCATTCATAGGCGATAGATCCATTCATAATTTATCAAGAATCTATTACGTTGGAGCCGATAAATTTCCTTAGGTTAATAGGTGAGACAATGCTATCCAACCGAATTAGGAGAAATTGGTAGCACGGCAAATGTTACCCCTGTGGTGGGACCGAATTACAAAATAAATATGTCCCAAATGGTACACCATGAAATCCTGGTTATGAAAAATTATTAGTAGGATAGATATCTTGATAGGTTATGAATGGTATACTGCTGAGTGGGAAATCGGTTCAAGAGAGATCAAGTCCTAATGAATATATTATCTGTGCAGACTAGCAAAATGGCATACAATATGAAAAATATTTAAAATGATGATGAGTTAATAGCTGCCTTAACACAACTGTTTGATGAGCAAAATGCTAAGTTTGATGCTAGGTTTGATGATATAAAGCAAGAATTTGCTAGCATTAGATTAGAGCAGGTTAGTATAAACCTTCTATTGAAAAATGCACATGAAACATTGATTGATAGTCATGAAGATGAAAACAAATTGAAGCATGATAATAGTAGTGTTGAGATTCAAGATCAATTAGTTCAAGTTTCAGACAATGTAGGCCTAGTTACTGTTGTTGAAAAAGTCAACCCTAATGAGATAGTAGAATTGAGTAAAGAAGTAGGTAGGGAGTTGTCTTCACTGAAAGTCAACTATCATGAAAGTAATATTGCTACATTGAAGGTTAGGAAAACTATAAACAAAGTGAATGATTACATGAGACAGGTTTCTGTGGAGGTTAGGAACAATGTAAACAAAATGAATGTTGCTTTGAGTCAAGTTGATGAGTTCAACTTTCAACTGAGAATTGAAAAGGTGTATGCAATGCATTCTCAAGTGAATATGACTAACTTTTGTAAGCAAAATGGCTTTGTTGAAACAAATGAACCCATGAATAAAATCATGTTCTTGAAGAAAACAAAGCATAAAGTCACCATTGATGTGTTAGTATTCAAAGGTTGTTTCAAGTTGCTTATTTACAAGATGATGACAGTGAATCACATGATGAAGGGTATTCCCCAGCACACATTGATTAGGAATCCTGTGTTATGCCGGGATTCAGAATAGCATAATCGCTACGCAGTGTATGGTAAGAGTCCATAATTGTGTCTTTTTCTTTCCTGTAGCCTATTTTTCTTGGCCCTTAATCTTTTCAAATTTCGATTCTTTCCTGTCTTTGTGTAATGTTCAGTAAAATTTCTTCTATGATGCATATCTTAACCAATCTTGTTCATAGTCATTTAAGTTTGTATTCTTCTGAAATAATATTAGAAGTTAAAATAGTAGCTTATTTTCCTAATCTTTAAATTGTTGATAAAACTTAACTTTTCTAAAATCTATCCATTGTAGTGTAAATAATTGTTTGCTTGCGGTATATTTTTTCATCATGTATTACATATTTTAATCATGTCTATTTTCTTGTCAGGTATCATATTAGGTAATTAGGTTTTTCAGAGCAAATTTTGTCCCATGTTCTCATCTTTCATTGCATATCGTGCCATAAGCCATATGTAATTAGGTTATAGTTTTCTTCTGAGCTTTTAACCCATTTTGCATTTTATTTTTTTTTTGCTGTCCAATACTTTGGATTTTTGGTAGACAAGTAGGTGTGATTCTTTTAGAGGTGTGGGCGTGAACCACATACGGCTGGACTCGATTATCTGACCTACTTGTTTGCGATATAAAAACCTTAAACTGCAACATCAAATGTTGTAAAAACTTTTGCATACTTTTGTTTTTGTGGTCCGATACTAGAGTCTGCTATCACATTGCCTTACAGACATCTAGGAACTCTCCACCCAGTCACAATAGTCAACATTTTTTCCTTCACCAGTTGTTTTGTGGGAGTGATAGCTCACAATTATAACAATTAGAGTCATACTTGGAATTTACAAAATTCCATAGTAGTATATTTTATTAAATATACTTCCTCATGAAGTTTAGTACTGACATGTAGGATAGGCTCTAATTAATCTTTCTCTTCCTTGTATTATTTAGGAAATTTATTCACCCAATTTTCTTTTTCTCTTGTTTGTTTTTTTTAGGGAACTTATTTACCCATTATTCATCTTGATCATCTTTGTATTGTAATCTTGAAATGTTTATATTTATTATACAGTCTTTAAATTATAAATTATTTTTAAAAAATAATGGTTTAATTAGAACATGCTGAAATCTATTCTTATGTATAAATTCTTTTGTTATAAAATAAACTTCAAAATTGAAAGTATTAATGAATTGTGTAGCCATTGTAATATTACATTTTTTCTCACATTGGAATCGAATCTTCAATTCGAGATCTATGAAACTTTATAGTAAATATCAGAGTCATCGATATACGGACAAACTTTTTGACTGAGAATTGTTTATCGTAAATGATTGTTGCATTGTTCCATGGTGTCACCGAGGCTGGGTTAACAGAATTAATAGATAAATGGTTATTTAAATAGAGATGATATATAAAAATTTAAAATAACAGTTTCAAAATAAAGTTTTATTGAGAACAATATAAAATGTGAATTCTAAACTTGTAATTTATAATTTTTTGGTGACGTGTCCGTAACGTTGAGGTGTCTAGAAGCTTTGCTCTCTTCCTGGTTGATAGATTTTTTCCTGTTCTTGCTTCTCTCTGAAACATGGCTGGCTGATGTGTGTTGTAACTTTGTGCTCTTTAAATAATTTTCTATTTAAGTGAATTTATTAATGTTTTAATTTGAGTTTTAATCAGTTTTTAGTGTTCTATTTTGTCTGTTTATTGATTTGTGTGTATACAAGCCAATAGCCACTGTTTTTCAACTGTAAACTAGATAAGTATTTAGTTCGTAGTAACTGTAGATGCTTAGGCTTGTAAGTTATGTTCTTTCTATATTTGTGTAATATATTGCCAAAATTCTTCTGCAGATTATAAATTCATTTGCTCTGAAAACTGGATTTCTCATTCATAGGTGATAGATCCCTTCATAATTTATCTAGAATCTATTACATGGAGCCGACAACTACATTTGGGTGATTTTCGAACTAGTGTGACTCAGCTACGCCAATATCTACGCTGATGCCTACACTAATAACTACGCCAATATCTACGCTGATGTCTACACCAATACCAACGCCAATATCTACACTAATATCTACACCAATATCTACGCCGATGCCTGCGCCAATGCCAATGCCTGCGCCAATGCTGATGCCAATGCCAAAATCTGCGCCATGCTGATGCCAACGCCAATAACTATGCCAATGTCAACACCAATATCAACACCAATAACTACACCAAAATCTACACTGAGGCCTACACTAATAACTACGCCAATATCTACACCAATAACTGCGCCAATGCCAATGCCTGCACCAATGCTGATGCCAATGCCAAAATCAACGCCGATGCCTGCGCAATGCCTGTGCCAATGCTGATGCCAATGCCAATATCTATGCCAATGCCTGCGCCAATGCCAATGCCTGCACCAATGCTGATGCCAATGCAAAATCTACGCTGATGCCTGCGCCAATGCCAATGCTGATGTCAATGCCAAAATCTACGCCGATGCCTGCGCCAATGCCAATGCCTGCACCAATGCTAATGCCAATGCCAATATCAACGCTGATGCCAATGCCGACACCAAAGCATACGCCAATAGCAATGCCAACGCTTATTGCTGACTTTGTATCTCAAACTTCAACACTACTAAATTACCTGGAGGTAATTGCCATCCATGTTCACATTCGCAACTTTGAATTCAGAATAACAGTCACAGTATCATGAAAGAATTGATTCAAAAAAAAATCCTCTTCTAAATTATTCCTGTATGCAGAACTCTAAACCTTGACACTGAAAGTATCAAAAAACCAAACCTTACCTAAATTAATCCTCACCTAAATTAATCCTGTATGCAGCGTCTATCTCTTTTCCAAAAAACGAATTACATTGTCATTTCAAGCCTGAAATGTACATTGTATAATTACAATATGCTGATACAAAATTTATGTGACTCTGTATCGAGTTTGGAATACAGCCGTCTACTACAAGCATGAAGCAATGCTAACTGAGATGTCACCTGTATCGAGTTTGGTATGCAGCCGTCTACTACAAGAAAGGCAATGCTAACTGAGATGTCACCTGTATCGAGTTTGATATGCATCAGTCGACTACAAGTATCAGCCCAACACTACGTGCATCCAGATCAGCCCAACACTACAAGTATTCAGATCAGCCCAACACTAACGTCATCACATTGGAGTCACACTTAACTGAAAATCATACTGAGTGCCTTAACGGACTGTTTTCCAAAATGTGCATTGATAAAATCAACCGCGTCAATAGTGAAAGAAATGAACATTTTTGATTTATTGAAATTTTTCTGTGAAAATTAAATGTAACAATTCATCAATTCATTTAAAAAAAAATAATAATAATAATTTTTCATTCAACATACTAATTTTTTTTATGCAATAAAAAATTAAATTTTCTATCTATTAATTTATGTGCAATTAAAAAAAAAAAAAAAAAAACTATTCTTTACATATTAAACTTCTGTTGAGATATTTTCCTTCAAATTATAAAGCTAGATCAAAAGTAATTTTGATACTTTGAAATATTGTTTGGAAACATATAACAAATGTTATTGATGAATTTTTATAATAATTTTCAATTATAGTTGACATGTAATGTTTTTATAGAAAAAATTGTTACTGTTCTCAAATTTAATTTCAACAATTTTCAACAGTAAAAATTTTTTATGTCAAGAGGGGGGTATTTGGAATATTACATTTTTTCTCACATTGGAATCGAATCTTCAATTCGAGATCTATGAAACTTTATAGTAAATATCAGAGTCATCGATATACGGACAAACTTTTTGACTGAGAATTTTTTATCATAAATGATTGTTGCATTGTTCCATGGTGTCACCGAGGCTGGGTTAACAGAATTGATAGATAAATGGTTTATTTAAATAGAGATGATATATAAAAATTTAAAATAACAGTTTCAAAATAAAGTTTTATTGAGAACAAATATGAAATGTGAATTCTAAACTTGTAATTTATAATTTTTTGGTGACGTGTCCATAACGTTGAGGTGTCTAGAAGCTTTGCTCTCTTCCTGGTAGATAGATTTTTTCCTGTTCTTGCTTCTCTCTGAAACATGGCTGGCTGATGTGTGTTGTAACTTTGTGCTCTTTAAATAATTTTCTATTTAAGTGAATTTATTAATGTTTTAATTTGAGTTTTAATCAGTTTATAGTGTTCTATTTTGTCTGTTTATTGATTTGTGTGTATACAAGCCAATAGCCACTGTTTTTTCAACTGTAAACTAGATAAGTATTTAGTTCGTAGTAACTGTAGATGCTTAGGCTTGTAAGTTATTGTTCTTTCTATATTTGTGTAATATATTGCCAAAATTCTTCTGCAGATTATAAGTTCATTTGCTCTGAAAACTGGATTTCTCATTCTTAGGCGATAGATCCATTCATAATTTATCAAGAATCTATTACATTGGAGCCGACAACTATCCTTAGGTTAATAGGTGTTAAATGCTATCCAACCAATTAAGGAAAAACTAGTAGCACGGCACCATATATATGTGATGTATTAATGAAAGTTAACTTGAATAATATTGTTTTCATTGAATAAAAACGTTGGGTTATATTATCAATTGAAATGAGTTAAAGGTTGAAATTTTTCTAAAGTTTTTGTAATTGATATCTTTTTCAAAATTTTAAAACTGTTTGTTCTATAAATTTTGATATGATTGATTATTGTTTGAAATGGATGCTGGAGTGTATGTAGAATTTTTAGTGGGGTTTGTTGATTAGAATTTTGCTGGTATGTGATTGTTTTTTGAGATGGAAAACCATTATTGCCTAAAGAAGAAATGACCAGAAGGTTATGACTTAGAGAGGCAGTAATGAGATAATATTTTTTTGTGTTGATTAATAATGTTGATTGCCATAGATGCAAGATAATAATTAATAATGTTGATTGCCATAGATGCGGATTAATTATGAATATTGATTGCCTTTGAAGCAAAATATTATTGATGTTTTGAATGATTTCTTGTTTAATGATTAATAGTAAAGTTTTGTCATGAAATGTAGTTTGTGTTTAGAACATTGAAAAGTCGAAATAAACTATAGTATCAAACAAACGATGATTAATAATATTGAATAATTTGCTTTTTATAAAATATTTGAACAATGAATAAATGGAAATGAAATTATTATTTTTTCTATGAAATTTATAATTGATATCTCCATATTTCACAATTTATGTATTGCTGACTGTATAATAAGATGTTAACAAATTTCAATTTTATATTGATTATATACTTAAAAATAATTTTCATGTGTATTAGATTGTATTGATAGCCTAATCAAAATTTTCTTTTCAGTTTATAATCGTTTTAAGATAACAGGTACAGCACAGACATTAACATTGAAATAATTATCATGTGAATCTCGAAATCGGCAACAAGTGAACGTCATTAAGAGTGTTAAGAACATTTGGGTGATTTTCGAACTAGTGTGACTCATCAATTGAATAACTATGCCAATATCTACACCAATATCAACGCCAATATCTACACTAATATCTACACCAATAACTACGCCAATATCTGCTCTGATGTCAATATCTACACAATAACTACACCAATATCTACGCTGATGCCTACAACAATATCAACGCCATATCTACACTAATATCTACACCAATTACTACGCCAATATCTGCTCTGATGTCAATATCTACACCAATATCTACGCTGATGCCTACACCAATATCAATGCCAATAACTACGCCAATATCTACACTGATGTCAATATCTACGCCAATGCCAATGCCTGCGCCAATGCTGATGCCAATGCCAAAATCTATGCCGATGCCTGCGCCGATGCCAATGCCTGCGCCAATGCTGATGCCAATGCCAATATCAAAGCCGATGCCAATGCTGACACCAAAGCATATGCCAATAACAATGCCAACGCTTATTGCTGACTTTGTATTTCAAACTTCAACACTACTACATTACCTGGAGGTAATTGCCATCCATGTTCACGTTCGCAACTTTGAATTCAGAATAACAGTCACAGTATCATGAAAGAATTGATTCAAAAATCCTCTCCTAAATTATTCCTGTATGCAGAACTCTAAACCTTGAACACTGAAAATATCAAAAAACCAAACCTTACCTAAATTAATCCTCACCCAAATTAATCCTGTATGCAGCGTCTATCTCTTTTCCAAAAAACGAATTACATTGTCATTTCAAGCCTGAAATGTACATTGTATAATTACAAATATGATACAAAATTTACGTGACTCTGTATCGAGTTTGGTATGCAGCCATCTACTACAAGCATGAGGCAATGCTAACTGAGATGTCACCTGTATCGAGTTTGATATGCATCAGTCGACTACAAGTATCAGCCCAACACTACGAGTATTCGGATCAGCCCAACACTAACGTCATCACACTGGAGTCACACTTAACTGAAAATCATACTGAGTGCCTTAATGGACTGTTTTCCAAAATGTGCATCGATAAAATCAACCGCGTCAATAGTGAAAGAAATGAACATTCTTTGATTTATTGAAATTTTATGTGAAAATTAAATGTAACAATTCATCAATTCATTTGAAAAAAAAATAATAATAAATTTTTCATTCACATACTATTTTTTTTATGCAATAAAAATTAAATTTTCTATCTATTAAATTTATGTGCAATTTAAAAAAAAAAAACTATTCTTTATATATTAAACTTTCTGTTGAGATATTTTCCTTTAAATTATAAAGCTAAATCAAAAGTAATTTTGATATTCTATACTTTGAAATATTGTTTGGAAACATATAACAAATGCTATTGATGAATTTTTATAATAATTTTCAATTATAGTTGACATTGTTTTATAGAAAAAATTGTTACTGTTCTCAAATTTAATTTCAACAATTTTCAAACAGTAAAATTTTTTATGTCAAGAGGGGGGTATTTGTAATATTACATTTTTCTCGATTTGATTGAATCTTCAATTCGAGATCTATGAAACTTTATAGTAAATATCAGAGTCTCGATATACGGACAAACTTTTTGACGGAGAATTTATTATCGTAAATGTTTGTTGCATTGTTACATGGTGTCACCGAGGCTGGGTTGACAGAATTAAAAAGATAAATGGTTTATTTAAATAGAGATGATATATAAAATTTAAAATAACAGTTTCAAATAAAGTTTTATTGAGAACAAATATAAAATGTGAATTCTAAACTTATAATTTATAATTTTGTTTTGTGACATGTCATGAAGTCATCACTGATTTTGAGATGTGGTTTGTTCTGACGACGAAGCTTCCTTGTAGCTTGGCTTTTCCTGTTCTTCTCTCTGAAACATGGCTGGCTGGTGTGTTGTTGTAATTTTGTGCTCTCTAATGATTCTGTTTAAGTGAATTTATAAATGTTTTAACTTGAGTTTTAAACAGTTTATAGTGTTCTATTTTGTCTATATATTGTTATTGTGTATACAAGCCAATAGCCACTGTTTTTCAACTATATAAACTGGATAAGTAATTAGCTCGTAGTGACTAGATGCTTAGGCTTGTAAGATATTGTTCTTTGTGTAATTTGTGTAATATTGTGCCAA
>NW_024092205.1:0-15438 GCF_014356525.2 Nilaparvata lugens | reverse complement strand
TCGCGTTCAACCAGTGGATGCCAAATTGGGGGCCATTATCATAAAGGTAGGTGACTACTGAGTCATTGTTTTAATTCCTCCATAACCACAACAAATTTAATCTTCACTAGCAGCCAAGCGAGTAGCCTTGAAATATTCATCTGTTATTGTTATTTCCTAATTTCTAATTATAATTCTATTTTGTACTAATAATTTATTGTTTTGTTTTAATTATCAAAAACCAGTACGATCATTTCTTGTTTTCATTTTCCCAACCTTACAGTATATACAAGGTTTTTGGAAATTTTGCATTTCAAGGATAATATAAAGGAAAAAGGAGCCTCCTTCATACGCCAATATTAGAGTAAAAATCAGACTATAGAATTATTCATCATAAATCAGCTGACAAGTGATTACACAGATGTGTGGAGAAGCCAGTCTATGCTGTATTTCCATAAGGTCTATAGTTTCAATCAGGTACTTGTGGATGAGAATACTGCGTGAGAGGTCTACTGTTCACATAAATCACATAAATCATACTGGTCATAAATCAGCTGTCTAGTGGACTATAATACTACCCGTTCAAAAAAATCGAACATCTTGAAAATTTATCTTTCCATCAGCGTTGTAGACAGTTGCAGCAGACCTGATTACAGCGCTCACACTCACATTCGGGGACGACACGTCACGTACGATAGGACAGAAAGCTCTATGTTTATTTAGGATTTTTCTAGACATTTTAAAATGATAATTTTTTTTAGAAAACATAACAACAGGTCAATGTAACTTACTGAGCGCGAGGTCTACTGTTCACAGAGCTACTAGTATAGTGAAGTCCACGTTATAATGGCAGTGGAGAAAGATAGGAGATGCACATTGCCGTTGTCTCTGTCTTTTCAATGCCTTCTATAGACGGTAGCTGATACAGGTTTATTGATGTAATATTAACTGTTCATTCTCGTTTAAAATCATCAATAAACTTATATCTCATTAAGCAAGAAATTATATTTTTCAATAATTTCAAACTGAAATTTCATAATAAGATCTAAGTACCATTTGAAAACTTTTATTCAAAGACATGTTTCAACTAATTTTTTATTAATGCCTTTTCATTTAAAAGTTTCCAATAGAGGGTAACTTACTTGATTTTTTATTATTTCCTGACAAGCTCTACGTGTGTCTCCTTTTAACCAATATTTTATTTTTTCTACTTTATTCATTTTCAATATGTTTGTAACTTTGTAATAAACTAGTGATATTTTTTAGACAATAATCTAGTGTTTTATTATGGACTAGCAGGAAACCGTGCTCCGCAAGGACTGTATTAAAATCGACGTAATGAAATCTTGAAGAATGAAAATAGGCTATAACCATCCTCGGTATTGAGAATCTTTATGAAAAATGTCAAGTAATGAGTTGAGTAGTTGAGACGTGATGATGCGTCATTCGTGAATTTCCTATCCCCTACAACTATAAGCCAGTTCTTTCCTTTATTATAGTATAGATAAATAACACTATATCTCACAAGTAAGTATCTGAAGTTAATATTTTCTGTCTGTGATAACAGTGAAGAACTGCTGACCCCAACCACAAGATGTATGTGAAAACCAATCCTGCCATTTTGAAACAGAACCTCACCAAAGCTCTTGCCCATATCACAGGTATTTATGACATTTTACTCTATTTTCCGGTTGCACAGTATGACAGTCGTAAGGCAGGCCCATTGACGGCTTAAATTATATATTCAGGCGAGGTGGGACCTTCCCGCAAGGGACTCCCCACCAACAGAAGCCATACGAATTTACTTTACTATTTTCAAAATGCATTTTCTTTTTCTAAATTAAATCAAAATTTTGGTACCGGTAACAGGACTAAAAAATCAGCTGTATGTTATGTTTATACTGTTATACTTTGTTTATGACTTGTCTTGTTTATGTTTATACTGTTATACTTTGTTTATGACTGTCTTGTTTATGTTTATACTGTTATACTTTGTTTATGACTTGTCTTTTTCCTTGCGATATCATTCATTCATTCATTATTTATTTACAGGGTGGCCTGATGAAAACATCCCCCGAATCCTAAACAACAGTGTAAGGGTTGAAATAGATGCCACCGCATGGACTATGCCTGCTGTCTTCCCTTGGCTCTGTGCTACAGGTCAGTGCTTAGGAAGTCACCTAAAATCATGGATAGTAAATGAATATACGTAGTGATAATTGCGTTATAGTCAGTGGAAATGATAGAACCACAGAGTTGCCAAGTCTCTGATATCACCGCCTTCTATATAGAAGATATCTTTGTGCTACAGGTTAGTGCTTAGGATGTCACCTAAATTCATAGATAGTAAATGAATATACGAAGTGATAATTGCGTTATAGTCAGTGGAAATGATAGAACCACAGAGTTGCCAAGTCTCTGTTACCACCGCCTTCTATATAGAAGATATCTTTGTACTACAGGTCAATGCTTAGGATGTCACCTAAATTCATAGATAGTAAATGAATATACGTAGTGATAATTGCGTTATAGTCAATGGAAATGATAGAACCACAGAGTTGCCAAGTCTCTGATATCACCGCCTTCTATATAGAAGATATCTTTGTGCTACAGGTCAGTGCCTAGGATGTCACCTAAAATCATAGATAGTAAATGAATATCCGTAGTGATAGTTGCTTTATAAAGTCAGTGGAAATGATAGGACCACAGAGTTGCCAAGTCTCTGATATCACCGCCTTCTATATAGAAGATATCTTTGTGCTACAGGTTAGTGCTTAGGATGACACCTAAAATCATAGATAGTAAATGAATATACGTATTGATAATTGCGTTATAGTCAGTGGAAATGATAGAACCACAGAGTTGCCAAGTCTCTGTTACCACCGCCTTCTATAGTAGAAGATTGCTGTTCGTAGCGATTATTATTCTTCGATGGTTATTTATTCTCCCACTCAAAATTCATATTTATCGTGATTTTTCTTGTGTTTAAATAATTTTCAATTTTCACTTTCATTAAAAAGTTGATATTAAATTGTATTATATTATATATCAATTATTCAACAATGCAAAAATAACTATGGACTGAAAATGTTGTGAAGTGAACAACTACAAGACTCAACCTATTTGGGACTATGTGTGACCTTATCTAAATTTGGGAGAGGAATAGCACAAGGTTACCTTAGTTTTTCTCTCCCTATCATTTTGATGATGTACTTGTTGATGAAGAATGTGGCAATGTTACACTTGTGGTACAGTATTGAGTGTTTCAAGCTGCGTTTACACCAAAGTTATTAACAAAATGTTAATAACTTAATCCTTATAGATTCTATTAGATTGAACATAACTTATCATACACATAATGAACATATGTGTTTGTCAAGTTCCGTTCAATCTAATAGAATAGGGTTAAGATTAGAATCTAATATAAGGGTTAAGTTATTAACATTTTGTTAATAACTTTGGTTTATTTATTTAGCGTATGACCCTACGACACAAATCTTTATGTTATCTAACATAAGTCAAACATATACACAATGAAGTCATCTTAGTCACAAGTTTGAAAAAAGGTGGAACACAAATTAAAAAAAAAAATTTAATTATAAACATATATCTAGTCAATTTAAATATGGCACTGCATCTGGTGTAGCTACCAGGAAGTCATCCAGCCTGCCCTCATAAGCTGTTATTGTGCACTCTTCTACAATGTGTCTTATGGTTGTACAGCGCCACACTCACAAAAAGGTGTTGGAGCCTTTCCCCACTTGTGCAACGCATAGGCACATCTTCCATGCTGAGTTCGGATCCTTTTAGAGCTGTCCATAGTTTGCGTGGCAAATCAAAACCTGGTGGCTTTTCGGTGATACATGGGGTAAGATCGATTTGCCTTGCATGCCATTCCTGTTTCCAGGCGTCTGTTAAACTGAACTCACTATCCAGAGCATGTAATGCCGTTCTGGTGGGAGGCTTTCGAGACGCCAGGCGGATTTGATTGGCATGTTCTATATCCCCATGTATTGGCAAGTTTTGATTTTGCAGGATCTTATTGAACTCTCTTGTTAGCGCATTCATGCGTCGGAGGTTGGGGGGTGGAATGTGACTCAGCACCGGGAGCCATTCTAATGGTGTCGATTTTATGACTCCAGCAACCAACCTCATTGAATTATTCAACTGAGCATCAACCCTGCGCACATGTGAGCTATTCAGCCCCACGGGTGCACAAAACTCAGCAGTTGAGAACACAAGACCCAGGGCTGAAGAGCGTAATGTAGAAGCTGAAGCTCCCCAAGAAGTTCCACAGAGCTTTTGGATGATATTGTTTCTGGACTTCAGCTTCTCCGCCAATTTTGTAAGATGCTCCTTATAAGAAAGTGTCCTGTCAAGTACTACGCCAAGGTATCTAGGTGTTTTGCAATGAGTGAGCCACTTGTCTTCAAATTGGATACGGAGCTCCCTGTTTGCATCTTTGTTACTGAGATGGAAGCAAGCAACCTCGGTTTTACTGGCATTCGGTTGGAGGCGCCATCTGCGAAAGTAGATTAAGTGTGTTAGTGTTTAATAACTTTGGTGTAGACGCAGCTTTAGTCAGTTTTTGTGTGTTTCTTTTTTTGTACGACTGTATTCGGTTGATTGTATTGTCACTTGGTAACTTTTGTTGTTACTTTCGCCAGTGTTATGATTTTGTTACTCCTATTGTATTGTGACTTCTGCCTACTGCATTGTATATGTTTATTGGCAATAGAAGATATCTTATCTTATCATGTATATTGTGTGAAAATGGCAATAAAATAAATAAATAATTGCAGGTAGAATCAGTGAGCCTCAGATGCTCAGAACGTTCAACTGTGGTATTGGAATGGTGGTCATCTGCTCTCCTGAAAACAAGCAACAAATTCTGGATCTGATCCCTGGATCAACTGTTATAGGAACTGTTCACAAAAGAGACAGAAAAGGTGAGATATTTTTGTATTTCTCTCTCCACTTAAGCCCAGTATACAAATTGGCGAGACAGTTGTATTTGGGCAATATTGTCATCAAATGGTTGCGGATTGTCGGAGGCCAGGCCAGTTCAAATTTCAGATTTTCAAATTTATTCATTAAACAAATAAAGTTCAACATAACAATACAATCCAAGTAAAATGTAATAATAATAGACGGTGAGTGAAAAAAACACTGGCATAAGATGACTCTTGTTCGCCAGTTGAACGAGAAGATATATGCGAAACATAACGGTCCATTATACATCTTCTTATGCTATATTTTCTCTATGGTTCTATTGAAATTTATTTATCATTTAAATTTAATTCTTTTTCATTTTTTGAACTTGTTTTTTTTAGATGAACCTCAAGTGAAAGTATTGAACTATGGGCAAGTCATGGAGCCTCTGATGCTCCCTTATATAAAACCTGTTATCACCAAATTGATGTCGAAAAAAAGACTGGCTGTTCTTATATCAGGAAACGGGTCTAATTTACAAGTGAGTTTCAATTTATTTTTTATCAATATTTATCGCTTTAATAAATTTTGTCCCACTAATCTATTACCGTATTTTTATGTATTAATTTATAATTGTACTACTAGCAGGTAATACGTGCTCTTCAAGGGTCTAATTAAAAACTTGACAAACTGAAAACTTGACCTACTGAATTCAAAATTGGCCTATAACCATCCTCGGTAAATTAGGAATCGATATGCAAAATTTCAAGTTAATCAGTTGGGTAGTTGAGACGTGATGATTCGTCATTCGTGAATTTATAATAAATAATATATAATTATAAAAAAATTACTAAGTTACTGTTCTAGATTTTTGATTTTAGACTCTATTAGTACCTATTTGATTCAAAATTTCCTCGTTCATCTGAGTATTGAAGAGCGTAAATTGTATTTTCGTAGTGAAAGTGACATAACCAACATTTTGATATTGACAGTATAGTATAAATTGGAAATGGGACAGTTTTGGGCATGAGCCTGTTGTGCCTTTCCTCATGTTAAGTATTTTTACACAATGTGATTAATAAATAAATAAATTTTCTATCCCGTACGTGCATAAGCCAATTATTTCCTTTATCATATCATAGATTACTCCCATGATAACCATTTAGATTAGGTTTTTTTTTTTAGAATAAGGCTTCTCTGATTGGTTCTCGTATGTTATATATAATTGGTTTCCTTTCTTGTATAATAGATAAATTAATTAGGGCGTTTATGTTGCAAATGTGAGGTTAACTGAAGCCGATAGTCCTAGTAGTTGTGTAAGCAATATATAGATAATCTCTTTATTCAACACAGCATATAATACAATATACATTTGAATATCGTCTAGTCACAGGTCATTCCTTGAGGAATTGTTGAAAATATACTCACATCAATGGACATAAAATAAGCACCAGTACAAAGACATCAGATACATAAAGTAGGTTTTAAAAGTAGTGCAGGACATAGAAATTTATTATTACTAGATGCTTCAATCATGTATTACAGAAATAATCATTGAAACTATAATAAGCTTTTGCAACAAGAAAGCTGTATAATTTCTTTTTGAATATATTCTTGTTTGTTAGGGACTGCAGCTCAATTGGTAAATTATTGTAAAGCTTTGAACCAATGTAAGAAGGCATTTTCTCATACAGTTGAAGCCTGTGCTGTCTTAAAGCTAATTTATTTCTGCCTCTAGTATTATGATTGTGGATGTCAGCGTTTGTGGCCAGATCTGAGATATGGTCGTGAGTGAAGACTAATAATTTGAAAATATAAATTGAGGGTAGAGTTAGAATGTTCAAATAGACGAAAGCCTCTCTACATGACTCATTAAATTTGAGTCCAGCCAAATAGCGAATAGCTCTTTTTTGCAATTTAAATATTTTTTGGAAGTGCAAATCTGCAGTGCTTCCCCATAACTCTATCCCATAAGCAACATGGGAGTGAAACAATGCAAAGTAAACCATCTTTGAAACAGATAATGGTACAAATTTTACCATATTTCTTATCACAAAAAGATCTCTACTCACTATTAACTATTACATTTACATGCTCATCCCACACAAACTTGAAATCTAGCTCTAGGCCAAGTAATTTCACAGAATCTGTATTTCGTATACAATCATTTCCTATAAACAAATGTGGCTCAATCGCACTGTGTCTCAGACTAAAATTTATTAGACTACTTTTTTTGAATTTACTGTCAGGGAGAGCGAATTAAAATACTGAACAACTCTATTACACACCAGATTACAATCAATTTCTAGGTCTTCCAAGTTTCTGTCCGCAAATATCAAAGATGTATCGTCAGCGTATAGCGTCAACTTATTTTGAGGTACAAGAGAAGAAATATCATTTATATATAGTATAAAAAGAAGAGGTCCCAAAATAGAACCCTGCGGTACTCCTGAGGATACTTTAACAAGTTTTGAAGCGGTTTGTTCCTGATCGCCTTGAATTGAAACATACTGATATCGATCAGACAGATATGACTTTATGAGATCATTTGCTCTACCATTTATACCAAGGCCATTTAATTTATCTAACAACAGGCTGTGGTCCACGCAATCGAAAGCCTTTGATAGATCTAGCATTACACCAGCCGTATATTTACCATCTTCAATGTTTGTTATCAGTCCTTCAAAAATCTCTATTAGGGCTGAAGTAGTTGATTTCTGTTTTACAAAACCATGTTGATTGGGTGAAATCAGATTGTGCTTAACAAGGTAGGCTACCAGTCTAGTGAGAATGATGGTTTCAAAAATCTTTGAAAAAGCTGTTAAAATTGAAATGGGTCTGAAATTATTTATGTCATGTTTGCTACCTTCTTTGAAAAGTGGAATAACTTTAGCTATTTTTAAAATGGCCGGAAATTCACCAGATTCGAGCATAGAGTTGACGATGCAAGATATTGGCTGGGCAATGGCTCTTTTACACTGCTTTAACACCCTTAAGGAGACATCATCATGACCAGTGCTATTTTTTGGCTTAAATCTATCGATAGTTTGTAAGATCTCATCTTCGTTAGATGGTATTAGGTAGAAGTGCTCAGATGGCGGAACTGGAACATTCTGGTTGCTTATAGGAGTATTATTAGAAGTCAGTTGTGTTTTATTTAAATCTTCACTTAATCTTTGAGCAACACTAGCAAAAAAATTGTTAAATTCGTCTGCAATACGTCTTTTGTCAGTAACATGTTCATCCTCAATATCAAGTCCTAGTAAGTCAATTTTTCGTTCAAACCTTTACCTCTAAATTGATTTATTAGCTTCCAACTGGTTTTAGATCTATTTGTTGAATTTTTAATTAAATTACCATAAAATTCTTTTTTTGCTCTGGTTACTAGCTGGTCATAATGATTTTTTACACTGTTGATAAGAGATGTATCTAAATTTGGTATTGCGTTTGCCTTCCCTGTTGCAAATTCAAGCACAGTTCTAATTTGTTTAACTTCTTCAGTCATCCAGTTACCACCGCTACGTTTCTTCCTTTTCGTCGTAGGTGAGGGCTTGGTCACCATAGGGCAATGAATGTTATAATAGTGAAGAAAGGTTTGATGGAACAACTCATATTTGTTGTTTGTTACATTTTCGGAGGCAACAGCACTCCAATCTACAACTGACAAAGCCGCCTCAAGGCCAACCATATTATTGACACTACAATTACGGAATGTAACATAGGAAATATTTTTTGCAATGGGAGTACAATTCGTAAAATTCAACACAATAGACTGAGCAGTGTGGTCCGATAGCCATGAGTGTATTACGTCTACATTAATATTAGTCAATGAGGAACTAGTAATTATATTATCAATGGCCGTTTTACTAAGCTCTGATATTCTAGTGGGAACTTCAATATTGTACCTTAAACTAAACTGATCCAGTACATTCAAAAAAGCTCTACGTTGGGAAGAATCCATCAAGAAGTCAATATTGAAATCACCTGCACAGATTAATTTGATTCCCATATTCGCCGACAATTTCTCAAGGACATCAATCAGATTGTTGAAAAATAAGTTTATGTCACCATTTGGAGGCCGATAAATACCTAGAAGTACGTATACATCCTTATTTATATTGAACTTGGAACAAGCTAATTCAATGCATCCCTCTATACAAAAATCATTTATGTTAATTTTAACTATGTTACGGGGCTGTTGATTACCGCACGTACTGTGGTATATAGCAACGCCACCCATACTCTTATTAACTCTACAATAATAATCAATTAGACGCATATTTTGTACATTCAAACAAGTTAGCTCCGTGTTTTTTAAACCGTGTTCAGTTAGAATTAGGAAATCCGGTCGTTCCAAGTCAAGGAATATTTCTAGTCTATCTATTTTGTTATTTAAAGATCTAATGTTCTGGTGTATAAATTTTATTTTCAGAGGCGCTGACTTATTTGTTTGAGCAGATAAGGCATCATTATTGACAAAATTCAACCGATATTGATTAGTATCAATACCGGCCAAGTGGTCTAGTTTTTTAAAGGAATAGGTTTATCAATTTGAATAGATGTATCTGTATTAAGTTCCCTCAAAATCTGATCAGCAATGTAGCGCTTACCCATGTTGTTCAAGTGAAGCCCATGATTTGTATGAAAGCGTCTCCCCAGCTTACCCAGTTCCAAAAGAGTGACATTTCCAAAGCGTTTACACGTTTTTCGTATCTGAATATTTGCCCATTCAACCAATTTATTAACGCACGACCAATCAGGGAGGTCATACCTGTGAGGAACATCGAATACGAGAACTCTAGTATGTCTCAAATCTGACAGTCTCCTGCGTAAAACTGATATTAAATTCTTGGCCTCATTTCTGGCTATATCGTTAGTTCCAGCAATAAATACAGCGGCATCCAGCGGACCTAAATCAGAACAGTCACCACCGCTCTCACTGGTCACATCTTGAAAAACAGCTCCCGGCTTAAGTGTACCTATTACTTGACATTTTTCATTTTTGTCATTCATTAATTTATCAACGACATTACGACCCTGACTATCCATGAAAAGTTTAATTTTTCTTATAGGATCAGAAGCTTTTGACTTGGGCAAAAGAGATTCTCTCTCAAGATTAACATTATTCATTGAAATAATCGGTTGTGGAAAATCACCAGTTGTAGCTTCAAATTCATCAGTCTGATGCTTCAAATAATTGACAATAGTGTTCAGTACATGCAATCTTTGTTTCTTAGCGTCAAATTTCCTTAATTTAAAATTTTTATAAATACCGGGACAATTATTTTATTTCTAATTTTAATGTAACTTTCAAGATGAAAAAGTGCAAAGATGCCACAGTCGAAAGAATTTTGCTGCTGCAAACAATCAATATGAACCACTCTATCTGAATTGAATGTTGGTTTTAGCCTCTCTATTAAGATATTAAAGATTTGTTATTATACTGTCGCAATGAGTCAAAATTATAAAACGTTTTGTCAATATGATCAAAGACAACTAGGCTCCAGTGAGAGCCAGTCCATCCATCCATACAATTATTGGTGCGACTGTCATTCAGAATGAATGCAATATTTCTGTTTACACACGAATTTGAACTTAAAAAAGAGTGATCATAATCATTATCATTGACAATAAGTGATCCTACAACCGTGTCAACAACAATTAAATCCTTACAGCTAGAAAACATTTTCCTACAATATACATTTATGTCATTGTCCGTGAGTAATTCATCATTTATGAATGTATGTAATCGGTCAATTAGAGTTCCAGTAGGCGTACTGTCTCCAATTTTAACAGTCTGTGTTGTTGCATCTCTAGCAGCATCCAGGCGCTGCATCAATTGAATATCTAGATTGATTGATCTGTCCAAGGCCGCATTACGCTGAATCTCTAACTCCTCAAGACGAGATTTCAACAGTTCATTTTCACTTCTTAACTGAGAAAGTTCATCATTCAATGGACCAGATAGAAGGTTCGAATTATTATCGGATACCAATAGTGATTGATTGAAGTCAATATTTTGTTTCTCCACTTGGGTAGCCAAGCCATCAGTAACAAGGGACGGTGACGAAAATTCGGGTGAAGAATGCGTTAAAATATTATCACACGTGTGTGTACCAGCTAAGTCAACAATGCTATCACACGTTATATTAGTCTTTAAGGAAGCCGCGCACTCCTTATCAAGGCACCGCCACGTGATACGATTGCTAACAGTAGAGCTGAAAGATTTTCTGTATTTATGTCCTTTATATATAATTCCAGGTTTACCCTTTGAAGTTTGAAAAAGATTAATACTTTCCATTTCAATGAGAGTGAGTAATCAGCGTTGTCAGAGACAAAGACAACAGATAACACAAGTAATGAGAAGCTACAGATTTCCAACAATACTCTTGGTTGCTATGGTAACGAGTTTCCCGCCAGAAAATCAAAAGTCCGCACAGCTGATCATACCAATTAACGGTTCAAAAGCACATTCCAATACAGAACTGTCTTATCTTATCACTTGAAATGAAACGGCCGAAAAGACGGTAAAATTTGTACAGTTCGACCCACCAAGATAAACATTCAGTGTATATATCTCTCATTCAAAAAGTTTCAAATACATATTTTATCAGTCGTACAAGCGGCACGTTTGTTATTAAAAACAAAAAGAGAAGCTACATTAATTTTGACAACAAATGAAATAAACAATCTTTCTGTCGATGACAAAAATCGTTCAAAGACAAAAACACTGTCAATAAACTTTTCTAAATTAAAACTCTAAATCCTGATCATATGAGATAAATATATGATTCATATATATGTCCCATATGACAGGTGACAGTTGTTTGGTGTGAAGCTATGTGATGCTGGTAGTCTCATACTGTGCCCTCTTACACTCCCAACAACACACTAATCATAGACAGTAGTCGACAGTAATCGGAGAAGAAATTTGCATATAAGAAATATCATGGGATATCTTATTATGCCATCTTTTCTCTATGATAGTATCCAGTGCATAACTTTTAATTACTCAATTTCGTGCTCTCTTTAAATTGTGTAGTACACTGATTGCAGGCTCTAATCGACGCCACTAAAGGCAGCACGGTTGCGGAGATAGTTCTGGTGATTTCTAACAAGGATAACGTTATGGGGCTGGAACGAGCTAAACGAGCTAATATTCCTAGCAAGGTAAGAAGCTAAAATAAACTAAGATTTTTTTAAATTTTAGCTATCTACACTACCATAGGTAGTGCCGACCGATGTAGAATAGGTGCCAGTCTACACTGGTGTATCAAGTTGGATGATACTGTATCATATTATGTTGATACTGTATCATATTGTGTTGATACTGTATCATTTGTGGTGATATGCCATGGTAAAGGACCGTTATGTTACAAATGTGAGTGTTAACTGAAGCCGATAGTCCTAGTAGTTGTTTTTGGTGAAGCTATGTGACGCTGGTAGTCTCTCATACTGTGCCCTTCTTACACTCTTACACTCCCAAAAACACACTAATAATAGACAGTGTATAGGGTGTCTATGTTGCAAATGTGAGTGTTAACTGAAGCCGATAGTCCTAGTAGTTGTTTTTGGTGAAGCTATGTGACGCTGGTAGTCTCTCATACTGTGCCCTTCTTACACTCTTACACTCCAACAACACACTAATAATAGACAGGTATAGGGTGTCTATGTTGCAAATGTGAGTGTTCACTGAAGCCGATAGTCCTAGTAGTTGTTTTTGGTGAAGCTATGTGACGCTGGTAGTCTCATCATACTGTGCCTTCTACACTCTTACACTCCCAACAACACACTAATAATAGACAGTGTATAGGGTGTCTATGTTGAAATGTGAGTGTTAACTGAAGCCGATAGTCCTAGTAGTTGTTTTTGGTGAAGCTATGTGACGCTGGTAGTCTCTCATACTGTGCCTTCTTAAGCTGCGTACACATACTCATGCTCCAACCCGCACCGAGCACGCTCCTCCCTCGTACCGCCCACGTACCACCATCGCACAGCGATCGCTCCGCCTCCGCTCTCTACTCGCCGATCATGAACGTTACGGAAGATGGTAGATCTTCTCGCGTTCCCGGTCGAACCATTGTTGCTCGCCGGTCGATCATCAATCGCTCTGCTGGAGTGACGTTCGGTCTTGGAGCGGAACGAAAGTCTGTACGCACCTTTACACTCTCACACTCCCACAACACACTAAAAGCAGACAGTAGTCGACAGTAATCGGAGAAGAAATTCGAAACATAAACGACCTATGCCATGACATATGACCGTAAATGATACAGTATCAACACAATATGATACAGTACCGTCTCAACTTGATACACCACACCATAATTTGATGGAGTGATCCGTGGTCTAGTGGATAGAGTGCTTGCGTAGCAGCATAGAAATACCGGGTTCAAACCGCTCACAACCAAAAGTTTTTTAACCAGATCACTCCTGTTAGGTTATCGGATGGGCACGTTAAACTGTCGGTCCCGGCTGAAGTAAGGCCCATTGACGGCTTAATTATATATTCAGGCGGGTGGGACCTTCCGCAAGGGACTCCCCACCAACAAAAGCCATACGAATTTACTTTTGTACCATAATTTGATATAGAACTTCCAAACTTTGAATGAATTCTACAAACCATCTTTTCTCTATGATGAAATTTGGAACATAAACGACCTGTACGGTACCAAGATATCTTTTCTCTATGGTAATATTTTCAAGTCATTCAAGAAGAGATTCAATTTAAGAAGAGAAATTCATGAATATAACACGAGATCTGGTGGTCGGATCATAGAGAAACGATAGCATAAGTAGATATCCCATGGTATAGGGCGTTTATGTCGCAACTTATTTACTGTTATCCCAAGCCGATAGTTCACATAGTTCTTTCCTATGCAGCTGTGTGACGCTGGTAGTCTCTCAAATGTGCCGTTCATACACTATCACTCCAAAACAGTGAAAATTGACAATAATCGACAGTAATCGGCTTGTGATAACAGTAAAAGTTGCGACATAAATCCCCTATACCTTGAGATATCTACTTACGTTATTGTTCCTCTATGGTCGGATAGATCGAGTCGGGTCAGGCTTGCTAGGGCGCAGAGATGTACAGCTATTTAGGTGTAAAAATTTTCAATGTTCTATCATCTGAAGTTAGAAATATGAAGAGTAGAAGATCAAGTCTATAGAACGAAATGGTTGAAGGAGAGAGCATTTTACTCGGTTGAAGAAATGTTGAACTGCAATGCCTATCCATAATACTAGTAGTTCTGTGCACAGTAGACCTCGCGCAGTTATAACGACGTCCCAAACCATAACCATCCACACTGATACACTAACTATTTATTTGATCAGATCATGCTTACACAAGATTTAATTATCATATAAAGCTGCGTACACATATTCGTGCTTCCAACCCGCACCGAGCACGCTCCTCCCTCGTACCACCATCGAACCACAGTCGCACCGCCCACGCACCCATCATAAACGTTACGGAAGATGTTAGATCTTCTCGCGTTCCCCGTTCCAGAACCACTGTTGCTCGCCGGTCGATCATCAATCGCTCTGCTGGAGTGACGTTCGGTTGCGGAGCATAGCGACAGTCTGTACGCACCTTAACGCTTTCCGGAATTTAGCGCGAGAAAACCAGAAGACATCTAGCGCCCAAGACGAGCTGTTAAAGCTCTTTGCACCTATTTAATAGTGCATAAAATTGCATCAATGCGGCATGCAATGAGGCATGCAATTTATAGTCTACAAAGCTGCTAATTTTTACTAAGTTACATTGAGATATTGAATTGCATGCGTCAGGCATGCAATTTATAGTCAACTCGACAGCTGATTTCTATGATGAATAATTCTATAGTCGATTTTCACTCTAATATTGACGTATGAAGGAGGCTCCTTTTTCCTTTATATTATCCTTGACATGCAAATTTCCAAAAACTTGTTTATACGTCGACGCGCAATTTAAAAAGGAACATACCTGTCAAATTTCATGAAAATCTATTGCTGCGTTTCGCCGTAAATGTGCAAACATATAAAATTTAAAGATTTAAACATTAAGAGAAATGCCAAACCGTCGACTTGAATCTTTTAGACCTCACTTCGCTCGGTCAATTATTGTTCTCAATTGCTATCTTTCAGATTATGTGGCTGTAAGAATTTATGTATATTGTATTTGTATATGTATAATTATGTTCAATTGACTTTGTCCATGCAACCAATGTTTGGTTATGACAATATTCTTTTCTTTTCTAATCTATTCTTTTAAACTTATTGGATAAGTTTTGGATGAGTTTGGATAAGTTTAGATTAGTTTTATTATGTATTTATTATTTATGCTTAGATTATTTACAATTACTTATGCTTTCCTCATACTTATATCTTTCTTATATATTGTGTTGCATGTACTGTATCTCTCATTTTCATTTATTTAGGAACTTACTTTATTCTGTTGTAAATGGTAGTAAAAGACTGTTTTGGGCTTAATGCCTGTAGTCTGTAATAGTTGTTTTGTAATAAATAAATAAATAAATAATA
>NW_024092204.1:0-16410 GCF_014356525.2 Nilaparvata lugens | reverse complement strand
TGTAAATGAGATGATAGTAGTGGTGTTTTGAGAGAGCTGCCTATCCAATAGAAATCGAGGGGTGTGGCCTCCCCCTCCACCCCCCCAGCCCTAGTCAGCCATTTTGGCCCCGCCCCCAGCCAATAGGAAGCAAGGGGCGTGTTCAAAATGGCGTCCCCCTTCCCTAGTGTCGGTCATTTTGTCCCCCACCACTTCAACCAATAGGAAGAGGCGACGGCCATCTTTGTTGTAGCAGGTGTCAAAAACATCTGTCATCTCCCCAACCAAGAGGTTCCCCAGCCCCCGGCGGCCATCTTTGTTGTAGCAGGTGTTCTGACATCTGCCCCAGTTAACACCTGCTTGGTGCCAATTTGCATATTAAAAATATCCCCACATTTAAAATCTTTAAAATATCTAAACTCTCAAACTACTACTAATCTATTTCCCAGTCATATTTTTTTCTTTTTTTTCCTGCATCACTTGGTCGCCTATCACTGAACATTCTTTTCAAAAACAACTCTTGCACCTGATCAGAATTCAAATTATGTTGTACAGCTTCACTCATGTCAAAGATGTACCTCTTTTTTACATATTGTGCAATCAAATAGTATGAAAAGTTGAACAACTGTTCATTTAAATATTTCTGAAAATCTTCACCTTTCATAATCATCTGCATAATGTCATCTTTTAGCTTTTGGTGAGAAGCTAAATTTTTTTCATCAAGTTTCTTTTGCACCTCAGCCAACATAATATTGAATGTTGATTCTAGATCAACTACTTTCAAATTATAATCTTGCCTGTTAATAAAGTTAAGTTTATTTTGTGCAATTAGATTGTCTTTTAATTCTTTCAATTTAGTTTCTAGCAAATCTGTATCAACATGTTTTAAACTATTGTTTTTACTTTGTTGTTCACATAATGTCTTCAATTCGTCTGATTTCTGATCAAACAACGACCTACTAACATACTTTAGCTCAATATCATCACTAATTGATTTAGACAATGTTTTCAATTGTGAATCGAAATACTGTTTTTGTTGTGCTATCTCCTTCAATATATCAGACATTGAATGCAATTTACTTTCAAACACTTTTTTGGTAATTAAATCAGACTGTAGTTTTTGGAATATACTAGTTGATATTGCAAGTAATTTGCTGTCTAAATATTTCCTATCTACTAAATCAGATGATTCAGTTTGCAATTTAGTGAATATATTTGTTGATATTTCAAGCAATTTACTGTCCAAGTATTCTTTGTTAACTAGCGGTGATGATTGATCAGACTGTAGTTTTTGGATTATACTAGTTGAAACTTCCTTTAATTTACTATCCAAGTATTCTCTGTTAACTAGCGACGGCGACGACAATGGATCAGACTGTAGTTTAGTGAATATATTTGATGATATTTCAAGCAATTTACTGTCCAAGTATTCTCTGTTAACTAGCGGTGACAATGGATCAGACTGTAGTTTAGTGAATATATTTGATGATATTTCAAGCAATTTACTGTCCAAGTATTCTCTGTTAACTAGCGGTGACAATGGATCAGACTGAAGTTTATTGAATATATTTGATGATAATTCAAGTAGTTTACTGTCTAAATATTCTCTACTTGCTGCCACTAATGATGATGTTGCTTCTGCTGCTGCTGTTGATTCACAACCACTGTTTAAAACTAATGGTGCTGTTGTATTAAACACATGATGTGTCCTACCAAATCGATCTATTGTACTACTCACTGCAGTGGTGGCGCTACTGCCCGACATCTCTATTCTTGTCAAGTGTTAAACACATACTAACGACTAAAAGCAACATTGCCACCTAATATAATACCACTTTCTTTCAGTTCTTCAATAATAGAAGCTATTTCAACTGAATGTGATCTATTTCCCGCCTGCTGTGATGAAAGCAGAATATCTAATCTGTCTATCAGTTCATTTGGATTATCCCAGTAGACATACTGTCGACTAGTAGATTCATTTCTTATAAAACCCATACCACTAACAGCTGCTGCCGCTGCATCATCAATCCTAGATCTTTTTCTTTTCCTACTACTACTCAATGGAAATAAAGATTGAATAATTTGTGATTTATAGCCTGTATTTCTCTTTACGTAACCGCGTCTATCCAAATGAGCAGCGGTAAGCTGCAATATATTACGATATTTTCTTAAATCACGTTCTGTGTACAGTTTCTGGTCAGGCTGTTTTTTAAATAGAAGTTCACACAAACCAACTGTTAAACGATACTTATTATTATTGTCGATAATTAAATAACCATTGGCAATACTAATATCCTTTACACCCATATAGTATTCATTTACTTTACTATCATAACATATACCATAAGATATACAATTATTCATTTTTTCATTATGAAATTCACGTATATACTCATCAATAAAATCCACTGTTATTGTTGTTTTATTCAAAATATCACTTACATTAGATCTATTCAAACCCTCATCCACATCCATTTCCTTGCCCGTATCTTTCTCCTCCTCCTCCTCCTCCTCCTCCTCCTCCTCCTCCTCATCGTCCTCTGATTCTTCTTTAAGTCTGCTACTAGTGTGTGCATGTTGTACAAGTGTATCTTTCAATTGTTTTAGTGGATTGATAATTGGTTCTAATGATTTTTGTCTAATCGAATCATTTTCCCTAATCATACTAGTTAATGATCTATGTTTATTAATAATTGACTTACGCAAACCTTTTATCCTGTCAATTACTTTACTAGTATGACGATGATGATGATGATCACGTTGCACTAGTCCTCGTCTTCGTCCTCGTCCTCGCCGCCCTCCTCTTTGTTTGTTTCTTTTTAATTTAATTTTACGCATATTGCTAGTAGTAGTAGTAGAACGATAATTAGTTCTTTCACCTACACTGGCTCAACAACAAATGATGAGAATTGACACATGTCAATTGGTGCTATACACACTTGGATCAATATACTTACCAAGACAATTACGATATTTACCAGCATCTGGTTTACACTCAGTGAAAATTGAAATAAAACTATGATTTCCGCTTTGCCATACATGTGAACATAGATTTCTGAATGCAACAAATGTCATATCAGTTCCGACAAAATCTCTAAATATTAGTTTTAAATTGTGCATATCCATTTTAAAAATAATCAGCATATTTGCATTGTCTCTGATATGATGTTTTGAAATTGCGCCATAGCTTTGAATTAAGTACACACAATCTATGCTTTTGTGTCTGCCCATTGTGAAAAAATTACGTATTTGCGGCACACGTGTAACATTCAAATCGTCAAAAATTATCAGTGAATGAGTGTCGATATCATTCGGTTGCGGTATACATTCAATATTGTCAGATTTATAGTAGTTTACACACTTGAGTTTTGAAAAAACAACATCCAATAGTTTATATTTTTCCTGATACAAAGACTTACTGAACAAGTATAGGTTTTTGAATTTTAATCCATTTTTATCGAATATTAAATTCAGCAGTACATTTGTCTTTCCACAATTTGATGCACCGCAAATTAGAATTCTAGCTGAACTTGGCAAAAACTCACCATGCTTTTTTCTATCTAGACAATTTTTGCCACCCACTTGTTTTGTATCTACAATTAGATTATCAAAGTTAACTATTGCTATTGACTCTTTTGATGACGTCATAATAATAACTCTTGCTGCGCGCGCTTGCTGTTTACACATGCGTGTCTACAGTTCAACTATGCTGTTAACATCGCTACATCCGATGTGTGTGTGTGTATACTACAAGCGGTTTATGAATGAAGAAAACACGCACATACAATGTTCACAGTTTATTAAAAATACTAGATACATACAAATTTAGCAGCAGCAGCTAAAACGAGTGTGCTGACAATATCTTACAAAGTTGACAATACATAAAAAGTTGAAAATACATACAAAGTTGACAGCTGCATACATAAAAGGTGAAAATATACATACAAAGTTGACAGCAGCTGCAGTAAGGTAAGTGGCGACAAATCTAGTGATAATACATAGACAAAGTTGACAGTGTTTTTTTTTTGCTAATATTATAAAAAATTGTAAATTATTACAAAGCGTGTGTGTTTCACATAATACAGTATAGCACCGGCGTCACACGCATTAATTAAGATTAGCCATTGACATGCAATAATCAAAAATATAAATTAATATCTTTTCTTTCTTCTTATCATCATCATCATCTTCATCAGCTACATTAAAGTCTATTGATTTAATTTGTGAGTAAAGTATGTTTAGTTGCATAGAAAATTGAGCACAGATACAAGTATCTACTACATCAAATACGCTGCTTGCATCTTTTAAAGTTTTATATGAACATATACTTAAATGAAACCTATCATCATCATCATCATCATCATCAACAACAACATCACTGAAAAATGTTTTTTTACATAAGCTAACTAGAAAGCATTTTTCAATATCAACACGTTTTACACACATCGCTTTAAGCGTACACAAAAGATCAATTATTCTTTTAATAATACTACACGCATCGTTACCATTCAGCAAATAGAACAACAGTGGCGCATCCATTGCCATTGACATTATGTTTATATCATATCTGAAACAATATGCAAATAAATTTAATGATTTTTGCGCGTTGCACGCAGTTTCTTCTTCTGTTTCACAGACGGAGTAATAATATCACTCTTATCTATCCAGCTAGTTTTATCAAAGCCTAACCATTTAACAAGATATTTATTGTTTGATTTTCGTATTATTCGTTCAACTAAATATGTATTTTGTTCGGTCGGTGTTAAGTTTGTTTTCATCAATTGTTCACTATAAAATCTGCCTTGTATGATTTCATTGTTAAGATCGCGAATTACATAGGTTGGCGGTTGTGTGGGAAAAACACCGTGAATTATAAACAGTTCTGGCGACCAATTTAATCTAAAACTTTTATCAAAAACCTGACGAAACTTACTTATTCGCACTACGTCGCCTAATGCAAACTTTGGTCGATAAACTGTACGCGACGGCGGCGGTGGCGATTGTTTTGTCTTTTTCAACTGTAACATGATCAAATGCTTTTCATGACGTCGTCTAACACTGGCCGGTGTCATGCCAATCGCTGAATGAATAGTGTTATTATATTGATAAACAATGTCCGGCAAAATGTTTAACCATTTTTGCGTACCGCTAGCAGTTAGTCGTTCATACAAACGTGATTTCAGTGTTCGGTTCAATCTTTCAACAAAAGCTGCCTTAATTTCAGAAAATACACTGTAATGATTAATGTTCAACCTATCGAATAGTTGTTTAACATCCTTATTGTAAAATTCACGACCTAAATCGCTTTGCACATTTTTTATACCCTTATTTAACACTAATATTCGCGCTAATTTTCGTTCAACTTCTTTTCCTGTTTTAGTTTTTAATGGTTCAGCAAAAGCATAACGTGAAAAACAATTAATTGCAATCAAAACATAACGATAGCCGTTGTTTGCTCTAGCAAATTCTGGCAATTCAATTAAATCAATTTGAATAAGGTCTTTTATTCCTTTTAATATATATTTACGTCTGTTGAATTTTCTTCGCGCTGGACGGTGTAATTCCTGAGCAATTTTCTGTTGCAAATCTGACATTTGCGGTTTCGTTCTCCCCTACACGATTGTGCACGTGTGCGTGTGATTGTTTTTGCTAGAGTTCAGTCACACCTGCAGCACTGCTCCGTTGTCTTCAACAGCGATCTTTCTTCGTCTTCTTCTTCTTCTTTAGACGGATGTTGTTTCTGCCGCTTTCTTCTTCTTCTTCGTGTTCGACACTGAGCTGTGTCGGAGCGGCGCTTGTTGAACTGGTTTCATTAATAGCTTCTTGCTCCTCGCTCTCTTTCACTCTCACTGCTGCGATCAATCTGACGTAACACCAGTCCTGCTAGCCGTGTTGCTGCTGCTATCAATATCTTCTCTTCTTCTCTCTTCTATTAAATAATGACCCCACGCTTTCGTATCTATACCGTTTGATTCAATGTATCTTTTTGTGTCAAATGGTGATAATGCAACTTTGGCACACATTATTTGATAAATATCATGTGAATAACTGCGTAATTGTGAAAAGCATTCATGTTGAACTAATCTATCTGTCAGGCATTTCATGTACATGTCATATCTTAGTTTATTGTTTATAATTGTTCTTGCTACGCCTTTAGCTGCGTGCTTACTAAATTTTTCATAAGAACTATCCTTAATACTACTACTATTACTACTACTACTACTACTGTCACTGCTGCTACTAGCACTACTGCTTAGTACATATTCAAAACTGTAAAGTTTTGCACGAAGACCGCAAAAAGCGGTAATAATGCCAGATTTTAATTCATCTTTAAATGTGCCAGGCACACCATGGTTCAATTGACTATAACAGCAATGTAGACAGCAGTATTATTCTGTTTACTATGGTGAAGGGAGTCAGCCGCGTCGGCTGTTTCCCCTTCCACAGCATCAACTTGAATCGCAAATACATAACAATATACATCAATGGATTCGCAATGAATGTGGCTACAATAATTATTCGTCACATTGTTCTTTAAAACTACTTGCTTCGAAGTTAATCGGAGAAAACAAAAAAAATCAAATCGAAAAAAACCCTAAATTTTTACATTATATTATTTTATTAAGGAAACTGTTTGATTTATTGAGGAAATGGATTCGACTAATATTGTAGTCCTTAATTTAACGAATCGAATGGCATATGATAGATTTTTTCCCATTTAATGGTTACAGAGATAATTGATTTCCAGTTTGCTGTTTACTATGGCTAAGAGAGTCAGCCGCGCCATTCCGCGTCGACTGTTTCCCCTTCCACGGCGTCAAATCGATTCGCAAATACATAACAATATACATCAATGGATTTGCAAAAAGAGTGTCTACATTAATTATGCTCATTTTCCTTTAAAACTACTTGCTTTGAAGTTAATCGAAGAAAACAAAAAAATCAAATCGCAAACCCCCTAAATTTTTACATATATATTATTTTATCAAGAATACTGTTAATTTTATTGGAAAAATGAATATAACTAATATTGTAGTCCATAATGTAACGAATCGAATGGCATATAATAGAACTGTTTCCGATCAATGGGTAAAGAGATAATTGATTTTCTGTGATTACCTGCATTTTTCAACTTTGAGGGGCGCTAGGGGGGAAAGCTCCAAGGGGATTTCTTGGGACTTTTGGGAGAATGACCCTCTGAGAGGGTTCTATCGATGGTAGAAGATTCAGCTTTTATTTAATTTTCGGATCGAAAAAACCTTTATTGACTGGGCTAATAGGCTTATTTTTATTTCTATTGATCAATAAACTCTAATTCAATATTATTAAAAATTATATAATTTGTGATTCAAAGTTTACCCAACTACAAAAGCCCAACCAAACAGGGCTTTCTCCAAGTGACTCCTTATTTGGTAGCAAGCGCGGTTGATGAATCAAAGGTTGCGGGTTCAAGACGACATGTCAAACCAATTTCTTCTGCTCGAAATTTTCAACTCGTATATACAGATTATCCACGTAATTTTGAACAAAATATTTTTTTTCTTGACATGATGAGATTGCATTTTACAACATCAAATTTTCCCCAGTGCAAAGCACGGGTTTCATGCTAGTCCAGAGATAAATCTAGCTATATTAAATGTTATTATAATTAGTTAACTCAACTTACAGTTTAAAAATTACATTAGAAATGTGTTTTAACTTCTATTAAGCGTATGGGCCTAACAATCACAAATTGATAGAAAGTAAATGAGTGAAACAATAATTTCAAATATATTCATTTGCATAGCTTCATGTTGTCTTCATAAATAATAATCTTGCTCCTGGCTCAAAGTACGTCTATTAAATTCAACAGTGATTAAGTGATTTCATCTAACAAAACCAATGCCTCGAGAACCAATGAGTTTATTAATCAGTGGTTAAATTTGATAAATTCACTAAAAACTTTCCAATCTGTGCTAAGTATGTAAGTTGAACAACTTGGAAGTAGCTTTCAATACAATTCATTAGTCATGCATTACCGGTACCCAAAACCTGAAGAGTCTCAAGAACTCATGATCACAGTAATCATTTTTGAATTGTTTTCCGTTTGAGTTTCTGTTCTACTTAAATATATCCCATCTGATTCGAGACTGACTTAATTTAGCAAAAAGCAAAAACTGCGTTCTCTGTTAAAATCAGATATAGAATAATGCGACTTTTACCAAAACCTCATAAATTCTCTCAATGAAAAGTATCTATAGTTTTAAACAATGCAACATCTTTCAATTAAATGGTGTGATGAATCTTTCAAATAGGTCTCATGAGAAGAGAGAAAAAATTGTGATTACCTTTTAAAATGAAGGAATTTGCTAAAGGAATAGTTAGCGACCGAGCGATAAAGCTTACTTATCAATAACTGTATATTAGATAAGAGTACCGTTTTGTACTGAATATTTTTCTAGGAAAATTATTCAATAAAATTATAATTATTTTGCGAATAAAGCACAAATTATTTATGAATCGCTCACTGATTTTGAGGTTACACTTTGTTTACTATCGATCAGATGTTTTTAAAACAGTTCGAACGCAGCTGACTGATTCAAAGCATTGTCAAATGTCATGCCGGTTTTCATGCAAGGTAAAATATCATTCCTAAAAATTATAAAACTATCAATAAAGGATCAAGAATTTCAAATAAAAAAATAAAATGTATGTATTATCGTTGAAATTATTTATTATTTAAGAAATTATATTATATGTCAGGTCTTATTGTAACTAAATAGGTCATAGCATGAAATTATATTATTGATAAAATGGCAGAAATTAATTATAATAATCTCAAACCTAATAAAAATTGTACAAGAATATTAATTTATTAATAATTTAATTCAACTGAACCACATGGTAATTAAATCTCTATGGCAGGTCTAAGCCAATCACAGTGCATAGAAATAGCACCAAGACGGTGATCGTTTGAAAGCAACACATGTTAATCTATTATCAGACACCAACCCTGCCTTATCAGTTACACTAGCACGTGTACATTGTATGAGAGGAACTATGTCTAGAAGATTAAGCAGTTTTAAGAATTACATAAATTAAATTATTATTGTAATTAAAGGAATTGTATTCTACTACTTGCCACTGACGTCATGTTTACGTCACAAGCGTTCTACCAATGGCAAATTTTTATGCAAATTATTACATTGAGATTCTGAGAAGCAAGGTCTAGCCTAAAAGCTTAGAGAAAAGAGCAGCACTTCCCTTTTGAAATCCTCACCGTGCAGATCTCTTTTTATAGTTACCAAAGACCTATTTGTGAAAATTTCTTGTTCGATTTTAAATGTTCTATTTGTGAGCCGATATTTTAGGCCAATTTATTTGTTATTCGTAAATTTCTGTTCTCATCAATCGATAAATTTAAAAGCTTAAAGTAAATTATCCCTTAATTAATTCGGTGAAGGAGATATTTAAATTAAAATTCCCCACGTGCTGAAACCGAAGCCTGGATTGCCGCCGATCAAACGATTTTTTGATCTAAAGAAGAAAACCACGACGACCAAGGAATTTCACGTGAGTTATAAGTCATAAGGGGCCCCAATCTACGCTTCGAAAATATTTCAGTGCAGAAAAACATAAATTTTTCTTCGTTAAATTATTGGCCACGCCGACAAGCGCTTTTAGTTATTAAGAGCCTAAATTTATTCATATTTAATTTCTAAGAATTTGTAGTTGATTAACTATCCTCCGCTGCCTGAACCACGACCCCGAGCAATTTAAAATATTTTATAATTCTTTTTTTCTCACTATTTTTTTTTTTCAAAACTGTTAAACTTTATCAATTGTAAAATTCTGTTGAATCACGCATGGTATCATGCAAGCACAAGAAATTTTTAACTATTCTGTTAATGCTAAATTATTATCAACCTGTAAATCAAATTCTGAACCTGCACTGTATGATTACATATTTTATTGTAATATATTTCAGTTTTGTTAATTCGCTTTCTGAGTTCGATTATTTCTTAAGCCTGTCAATTATTGTGTCTGATACGTTCTATATTATCAAGAACCGATCGAATACGATCATTAGAATAATTGAATTAAGCTGGATATTGGAACAGGTCTAAGTGGATGTAGCGAGTGGGGTCAGATCAAGATATTTATTCTTTGTCCTTACCTGCTCATATATCAGCTTTTATCTGTTACCTACCTCGACTTAGGAACGAATGCATCAATTGTACAGCAGAGGCAGCCATAGATCATATAAATTCCTACAATAGAGCTTAAAACCCGACAAGACTCTGTTCTCGAAATATATTCTGAACGATATTTGGTTCAAATACCGTATTTTAATCCTTCAGAACTTATTAGAGACGCAGTCCCGTAAATTATCTACATCGGGATTTTTGCTCGACCTGTATGATTTTGTATGCTCATTCTTCACAGGTAATAATTTTAAGGTATCCGTATTCAGTGTTTAGCGTCCGCTACACTACTTATAAAAATTTCATCATTATACAATCTGTCATTAGAAGAATCAAGGGTGAGCGAGCGTTTAGGCCTCCCGCGATTCCGACAATTGTATGAATCTTGTAGTGAATCAATCGGTCTGGTGTTCACTCAGCGTCCTCACACGCCATTGCAAAATTTATAGCCTCTACACCATTGACTCAGTACAAGATTCACCCTACATGTATGAAGCCCTTCAAATCACGCTCCACATGATTTTGGCGCCCAACAGTGATAGGCATTGAAGAGGTGGATAATCGACTACGAGGATTATTTAGTTGCTCAGTATACTATAGCGCTGACAACGAGAAAATTTTTGAAAAATTCATGGTTGTGAATTTCTTCAGATTGAATATTAACTGTTCACTGTTATATAAAATAACAAGACGTACCATACCCAATTCTTGAACAGAAAAGAAATCTATCGATTGATGAATTTTTAGAGAAAAAATCGAACTCAGAATTTTATTATTGTGTTATTCGAAAATTGGTCATATTATAAGTCATAGGTATAAGAAATACCACAAGAGAGGTCATATTATTTTAAGAATATTATGTCTATATTGAAACAATTTATAAAAATTTACAGAAAAGAGGATTGAAGTTATTTACATTTTTAAAAGTTTTTAAAGCATAAAGAGGGAAGCAAAATTAAATCACGGATATATTGTGGAATTCAAGCAGAACATCACTACTTTTATATAAAATTTTGCAAAGAATACTAGCCTATATATAGAATTGCGGCAAGAAATTATAAGAGTAAAATATTTATAATAATAGTAATAATAAATTATAAGAGGCGTACCTGTATTACCGCATAAGTGTTCACTGTGTATCCTGTATGTTCTTGTCATTTTTATGTTAACGATATTGCTAATTTGATTCACTTCATCACTGAACATATTATTGAATCACACTTTTGTATTTCTTCATTGAACAAATTTTTCACACTATTTCAATTTCTGATCATTCACTTATAATCGTTTCATATAACCGTTTCACATATTTGCGGTCGTTTCAACACACTTGCATCTTTATATCATCTGATAAATTATGGAAGAACCACACCGCATCCGGGAGACCATGTCAGCGATTTCAGAGACGGAGGATGTCGCGCGGGATAAACGCCCATGCATTGCCGTTCCAGAGGTCCGGACGCCCGCATCTCATGTCATAGAACCATTGCCGCCATCCGAAGACCACACACCCACCCCTTCCGTGTTACAGATGAGTCTCATCCTGGAAGCATTGAACGATATGATCAAAGAAAGGAAACAACTGAACGAAACACTAAACAATATAATAAGAACTACGACCAAATAAAGGAAGTCAAACAAGCAAGCGGACGTGATACATGTATGGAAGACCAACCTACCGAAAATGTCAAGGCTGAAGTCGCGCCGCACCCTGCAGAACGCCGAGAGGGACCGGACGACATCGCCCGCCAAGCTGAGGACGTCATCCAGGGCATAGAGGGACATCCTGTACCACCGCGCGCCGGACACCAGGAATCCAAGGACGTTGCCCGCCGAGTGGAAGAGCAGCCCGGACCGCCGACCGCACGTATCTCCCATCCACCAAGGACAGCACCTGCAACACATCAAATCAGTATCCATCAAAAACAATCAGAAAACAACATTAGAACAATTAAAATCCGCATAAAGTCAAGACCACACACAAGCAGCAAAACAATTCAAGAAAGAAGAAGAATATCTAGAAGAACCTACAACCACCACCGTCATGTTAGGCTAAAATCGTACATCAAGCTTCCTACCAGCATGCAAGAAAAAAGGAAGACGGTATCAGGAAGGACCTACAATCACCGCAGTCATGTCCGGTTGAAATCAAACAGACTGTACACCGGCATGCAACAAAGGAAAGGATTATTTGAAAAAACCCACAGACACCACCGGCATGTCAGGTTTAAGAATAACAAACTACATGTCACCGGCCGACCAAGAGGAAATGAATTTGTAGGAAATGATCTACACCACAGGCACATTCGTTTTAAGCCAAGTTCTAATAAAACGGATAGTTGCAAATTGGAATGGAAACTTGGAACAATACAGAAATCAAATTTAGATGGGGGCTTGAGAAAGAAATAATCTTTTAATTAACTGGAAACTACATTTGTGGAATACATCAATCATCAAACTTCTTCATAGTCACAGCCTACCCATTGAATCACCTCTTTGCAAACTAGCATCTTTCTACTGCAGCCTGATCAACATAACCTAAACTTCGCCGCATCTCAACTAATAAGGAAACATTATCAACCTACTTCAAATGAAGAAATTATTATCAACTCTAAGTCAAGAAAATAAAACTACGAAACAACTTTAAGAATTTACCAACCTGATCAAGCCATCCGCCTCATGCTACAATCATCACAGAAACAATCGCCTAGTTATATCCGCCCAACTGGAAAACAAAAACAAAAATTGTATTATCCACAGAAAATAATTATAAAGTAGAAATCAGATGAAGTTAGTAGTGAATAGGAAGAAAGAAAATAAACAAAGTTTATTTGAAAAAATGCGTAAATATAACCTCGAAATACAGAATCGATCAAGAAATCTATTCAGAACCAAAGCCTGTTCGATAATTTTCTTCGTCACACCAACCAATGTGTACGAAATCATAGAGTCAATGTTAATAGAATCCAAGCAATATCGTTATTCAATTAATGTAACATATTATTTAATGTGAAATTATAAGTAAAAAACGCAACCAAAAATATATATTTATGTTAATTTGCACGAAATGCGCATGTTCTGTGTTATATGAATGTATCTCTAAAAAACTCCAAAGAAAATGAAATTCTTACCTTCAAATGTGAAATTTATTACTGTTGCATCAAAAGATCATGAATTGTAACTCAAATTGATAAATATAATCTTAAGGACTTAATATTTGTAACCAACATTGATAAAAATCAAGAAGCCATTTCAAGTGTAACCCTGTTTGTACGCAACGTACTAAGCGCAAATAAGAAATTGCTCGAGTCAAACGGTAGACGATTGTCAAGTCACCGAAGTAAAATCACATTCTCACCCAATCTATGTAAAAGCCAAACCAAAGAGTCGAAACTTGTAATAACCATGAAAAAATGATGAAAGTCTATATTTGTTGCAAATACTGTTCAAATCTTAAGAAGTAATATGTGAAATCTTGTATATTTGTTATAGTTATGGGTCTGCTCATAAGCCACCCATGAATGGAAGTTGTGGAGTTGTTTTAATGAAGGATCCAAAGAGACCTCATTAATTATTGTATTTCGATTGTATCCAATGAAAGGAACAATCAATTATTTATTTTCTCGTAGCCAAAAGTGCACGATATATTGTTTTTAGTGTTAAGTGTTGAGTTTTCGTAGAAGTAAGGAGATGAAATAGTGTATTCATCACAATATCGGATTTTTCAAATAGTCATTGTTTCGACTCGTCTCCCAATTACCTATTTAAAATATCCTGGGGGCTTTTGTGTGATGAATCTTTCAAATAGGTCTCATGAGAAGAGAGAAAAAATTGTGATTACCTTTTAAAATGAAGGAATTTGCTAAAGGAATAGTTAGCGACCGAGCGATAAAGCTTACTTATCAATAACTGTATATTAGATAAGAGTACCGTTTGTACTGAATATTTTTCTAGGAAAATTATTCAATAAAATTATAATTATTTTGCGAATAAAGCACAAATTATTTATGAATCGCTCACTGATTTTGAGGTTACACTTTGTTTACTATCGATCAGATGTTTTTAAAACAGTTCGAACGCAGCTGACTGATTCAAAGCATTGTCAAATGTCATGCCGGTTTTCATGCAAGGTAAAATATCATTCCTAAAAATTATAAAACTATCAATAAAGGATCAAGAATTTCAAATAAAAAAATAAAATGTATGTATTATCGTTGAAATTATTTATTATTTAAGAAATTATATTATATGTCAGGTCTTATTGTAACTAAATAGGTCATAGCATGAAATTATATTATTGATAAAATGGCAGAAATTAATTATAATAATCTCAAACCTAATAAAAATTGTACAAGAATATTAATTTATTAATAATTTAATTCAACTGAACCACATGGTAATTAAATCTCTATGGCAGGTCTAAGCCAATCACAGTGCATAGAAATAGCACCAAGACGGTGATCGTTTGAAAGCAACACATGTTAATCTATTATCAGACACCAACCCTGCCTTATCAGTTACACTAGCACGTGTACATTGTATGAGAGGAACTATGTCTAGAAGATTAAGCAGTTTTAAGAATTACATAAATTAAATTATTATTGTAATTAAAGGAATTGTATTCTACTACTTGCCACTGACGTCATGTTTACGTCACAAGCGTTCTACCAATGGCAAATTTTTATGCAAATTATTACATTGAGATTCTGAGAAGCAAGGTCTAGCCTAAAAGCTTAGAGAAAAGAGCAGCACTTCCCTTTTGAAATCCTCACCGTGCAGATCTCTTTTTATAGTTACCAAAGACCTATTTGTGAAAATTTCTTGTTCGATTTTAAATGTTCTATTTGTGAGCCGATATTTTAGGCCAATTTATTTGTTATTCGTAAATTTCTGTTCTCATCAATCGATAAATTTAAAAGCTTAAAGTAAATTATCCCTTAATTAATTCGGTGAAGGAGATATTTAAATTAAAATTCCCCACGTGCTGAAACCGAAGCCTGGATTGCCGCCGATCAAACGATTTTTTGATCTAAAGAAGAAAACCACGACGACCAAGGAATTTCACATGAGTTATAAGTCATAAGGGGCCCCAATCTACGCTTCGAAAATATTTCAGTGCAGAAAAACATAAATTTTTCTTCGTTAAATTATTGGCCACGCCGACAAGCGCTTTTAGTTATTAAGAGCCTAAAATTTATTCATATTTAATTTCTAAGAATTTGTAGTTGATTAACTATCCTCCGCTGCCTGAACCACGACCCCGAGCAATTTTAAAATATTTTATAATTCTTTTTTTCTCACTATTTTTTTTTTTCAAAACTGTTAAACTTTATCAATTGTAAAATTCTGTTGAATCACGCATGGTATCATGCAAGCACAAGAAATTTTTTAACTATTCTGTTAATGCTAAATTATTATCAACCTGTAAATCAAATTCTGAACCTGCACTGTATGATTACATATTTTATTGTAATATATTTCAGTTTTGTTAATTCGCTTTCTGAGTTCGATTATTTCTTAAGCCTGTCAATTATTGTGTCTGATACGTTCTATATTATCAAGAACCGATCGAATACGATCATTAGAATAATTGAATTAAGCTGGATATTGGAACAGGTCTAAGTGGATGTAGCGAGTGGGGTCAGATCAAGATATTTATTCTTTGTCCTTACCTGCTCATATATCAGCTTTTATCTGTTACCTACCTCGACTTAGGAACGAATGCATCAATTGTACAGCAGAGGCAGCCATAGATCATATAAATTCCTACAATAGAGCTTAAAACCCGACAAGACTCTGTTCTCGAAATATATTCTGAACGATATTTGGTTCAAATACCGTATTTTTAATCCTTCAGAACTTATTAGAGACGCAGTCCCGTAAATTATCTACATCGGGATTTTTGCTCGACCTGTATGATTTTGTATGCTCATTCTTCACAGGTAATAATTTTAAGGTATCCGTATTCAGTGTTTAGCGTCCGCTACACTACTTATAAAAATTTCATCATTATACAATCTGTCATTAGAAGAATCAAGGGTGAGCGAGCGTTTAGGCCTCCCGCGATTCCGACAATTGTATGAATCTTGTAGTGAATCAATCGGTCTGGTGTTCACTCAGCGTCCTCACACGCCATTGCAAAATTTATAGCCTCTACACCATTGACTCAGTACAAGATTCACCCTACATGTATGAAGCCCTTCAAATCACGCTCCACAATGGTTAGACAATTATAACATCGCAAAAT
>NW_024092203.1:0-16300 GCF_014356525.2 Nilaparvata lugens | reverse complement strand
GAGCAATAAAATTGTGATCCCGTCTCGCAACTCTCTCAAGATTGTGGAAGAGAGATGAGGGGACATTCTTCTTGAGACAACCATGACAAGTATTTGCAATTTGACCACAATCGTCCAACGAAGAACGTTTAGTGTTCATCGAAATATTTGCAAGTCTGTCGTCCTTGCTAAACAATGGCGTCTCATGTTAGACTGAATGCCAGTATTGAATTCGAGTGTGTTAGTCAACTTACTTCAACCCTATGTATTCTTATATTACTTTCCTTGCCCTATTACCATAGGTAAGGAAAGTATTGCTTTCCGAAAAAAAATAAGGTACCCCAATTTCTAAATTTCTATACTTTCAGGTCCCCTGAGTCCAAAAAAGTGGTTTTTGGATATTGGTCTGTATGAGTGTGTGTGTGTGGTGTGTGTGTGTATGAGTGTATGTGCGTCTGTACACGATATATCATCTCCCAATTAACGGAATGACTTGAAAATTTGGAACGTAGGCTCCTTACAATATAAGGATCCGACACGAACAATTTCGATCAAATGCAATTCAAGATGGCGGCTGAAATGGCGAAAATGTTGTCAAAACAGGGTTTTTTCGTGATTTTCTCGGAACTGCTCCAACGATTTTGATCAAATTCATACCTAAAATAGTCATCGATAAGCTCTATCACTGCCACAAGTCCCTATCTGTAAAAATCTCAGGAGCTTCGCCCCATCAATTCAGATAGATTCCCAATTATCAGGCTTCAGATACATTGAAACAAAAAATTAATGTTTAGTAACATTTTCACCTAAAATTGAAAATAAGCTTTAAATTCGAGAAAATGTGATTATTCATTTCAATATTGTTGATCCTATTAAATCATTCACTATGAAGAGATAGCAGACCTCATGTGTGTCTCCAGCGTTATTGCCCTGTTACCAGCTGGCTCAATCTTTGAATATTAGTAGACTTGAGATGCGCGGGAACACCAGCGTCAGTTGATCAAATTTCATAACGGCAAGGAAAGTTGTGTGAGTGCGCCACACCAGATTTTTATTTATTCACAATACAAATAATTCTCACTCGACAGTTATTCGATGATCGGATAACAAGCTTTTATCGAAACCTCTTAACACGAAAACCTCATAAAGCAATCTGTAATGGAATCTGTGAAGCATCTAAATTGAGAAATGTTGTCTTTGGAAATAATTAAGTACTGGAAATTTTGTGAACAACTACAAGAATTAACCTATTTTGGACTATGTGTAACCTTATCTAAATTTGGGAGACGAATAGCACAAGGTTAACTTATTTATTCTCCCTCTATAATTTTTATGATGTGATTGGCCGAGCGAAGTGAGGTCTAAAGGTGCGTACAGACTGTCGCTCTGCTCCGCAACCGAACGTCACTCCCGCAGAGCGATTGATGATCGACCGCGAGCCAGAGTGGTTCGACCGGGGAACGCGAGAAGATCTAACATCTTCCGTAAAGCTGCGTACACATACTCGTGCTTCAACCCGAACCGAGCACGCTCCTCCCTCGTACCGCCCACGTACCACCATCGCACAGCAATCGCTCCGCCTCCGCGCTCTACTCGCACCGATCATGAACGTTACGGAAGATGGTAGATCTTCTCGCGTTTCCCCGGTCGAACCATTGTTGCTCGCCGGTAGATCATCAATCGCTCTGCTGGAGTGATGTTCGGTCTTGGAGCGGAACGAAAGTCTGTACGCACCTTAACGTTCATGATGGGTGCGTGGGAGGAGCGACTGTGACTCGATGATAGTACGAGGGCGGTACGAGGGCGGTACGAGGGAGGAGCGTGCTCGGTGCGGTTGGAAGCGCGAATATGTGTACGCAGCTTTTAGACTCAAGTCGACGGTTTGGCATTTCTCTAATGTTCGAATGTTTAAATGTTTGAATGTTTAAATGCTCAAATTTTTATATGTTGCGCATTTACAGCGAAACGCAGTAATAGATTTTCATGAAATTTGACAGTATGTTCCTTTTTTAATTGCGCGTCGACGTATATACAAGTTTTTTGGAAATTTTGCATTTCAAGGATAATATAAAAGAAAAAAGGAGCATCCTTCATACGCCAATATTAGAGTAAAAAATCAGACTATATAATTTCTCATAAATCAGCTGACAAGTGATTACACATATGTGTGGAGAAGCCAGTCTATTGCTGTATTTCCATAAGGTCTATAGTTTCAATCAGGTACTTGTGGATGAGAATACTGCCTGAGGTCTACTGTTCACAGAACTACTAGTTATTGTATGAATCAATAAAGAATCAATCGATTTTTTTCAGAGTTGCTAAACGCTGTGAAGCATCTGAATTTAAATAATTCTACTTTGTGAAAATCATTAAGGACTAAAAATTTCGTGAATTTTGTGAACAGCTACAAGACTTGACCTATTTCGGACTATGTGTAACCTTATCTCAATTTGGGAGAGGAATAGCACAAGGTTACCTTATTTTTTCTCTCTCTATTATTTTTTATGATGTACTTATTGTATGAGTCAATAAGAATCAATCAATCATTTATCAGAGTTGTTGAAAGTCAGTTTTACCATAGAGAGAAGATAGTATAAGAGGATATCCCCTGGTAAAGGTTTCTTATGTCCCAAATTTGCCGTTGAACATTTTTAAAAGAACTATTGCTGGATGGCTTAAGGTTGAATGGTTTTACTCAACAGATGAGTATCTAAATTGTAATGATTTTATAAATGTGACAAATTGACTCAATTATTTTTAAAATGAAAATATTGTTTAACTGACGATGCCTATTGTAAACTTGTTTTATTCTATGGCAAATAAAGATATTGTATTGTAATTTCAAGCCGTAATTTTGTTAACTCAAGCCGATCACTGTCGACTACTGTCTATTATTAGGGTTTTGTTGGGAGTGTAAGAGTGTGATAACGGCTCAGTCTGAGAGACTACCAGCGTCACATAGCTTCACCAAAACTAAATACTTGGACTATCGGCTTGTATTGAGTTAAAACTGAAATTCACAACATAATCCATGGGATATCTTGTTTTGTTATCTTCCGTTATTGTTTTAATAGAAGATTGTCTTATTCACTGAAAAACTACAAATGATTCTCACTTGAAAGCTATTCGATTATTGGTTAACAAGCCTTCATCAAAAGCACGATAAAACCATCTTTGGATGGAATTAGATGGAATCAGAGTTGCTGTCTTAGCCAGTACTTTAATAGAGAAAAGATAGCATAAAAATCTGGTGTGGTGCACTCACATTCCTTGCCGTTATGAATATGATCAACTGACACTAGTGTTCCCGCGCATCTCAAGTCTACTTTTCTAAAATCTGAGCCAGCTGGTGACAGGACAATAGCGCTGCAGACACACGAAGTCTGCTATCTCTTTATAGTGAATGATTTAATAGAATAAACAGTTACCAACATTTTGCAATTGAATAATCTTTATCTCTAATTTCGAGCTTATTTAAATTTTAGGTGAAAATGCTACTGAACATTAATTGTAGAGATTTTTATGCTCAATCTTTTCCACTTGGAATTTCTTGTTTAAATTGTATTTAAAGCCTGATGATTGGGAATCCAAATAATGACTTTTCTAGGTATGAGCTTGATCAAAATTGCAAAAAACCCTGTTTTTGACAACATTTTGTCATTTTAGCCGCCATCTTGAATTGTATTTGATCGAAAATGTTCGTGTCGGATCCTTATAGTGTAAGACCTTGAGTTCCAAATTTCAAGCCATTCCGTTAATTGGGAGATGAGATATCTTGTACACAGACGCACATAAACTCATACACATACACACACACACACACACACACACACCACACACCCACACACACACACACACAACACACACACACACACACACACCACACACACAACAAACACCACACCACACAACTTTTGTGGACTTAGGGGACCTTGAAACGTATTGAAATTTAGAATTGGGGTACCTTAATTTTTTCGGAAAGCAATACTTTCCTCACCTATGGTAATAGGGCAAGGGAGTAATAGTTATTTGTGCAACTAGTGCGCAAAGTGACAGTTTGCTGCATCGAAAGAAACGTTTACTGAGTGCAGCAAACGAACTTTGCGCACGTATTCACATTAAATTTTTCCTACAGTTACCATTGAATATGAAAGTGGGTAATTATGGGTAAAATTGCCTTATAATGTGTAAGTGTTTGAATGGCGGGGGGCAGCTGTGTGGTGTGTGCTGTGTGGCACTGTGCTGTCGTTGTCCTTGGTTATAATATCTACTTAATAATTAGCGCGTTGTGCTTGGTTGCACCTCTGCTCACTATCAGCCACAGCAGTCACTGTTACCAACTTCATTTTGATTTTGCTGCACTGGTGCTCCATATAACCTACTAACTATGCTGCAAATCTGGAGTACGCAAAGTACTCACTTGCGCACTAGTGCGGAAAAGTGATTATTTGCAGCCTGCAATCAGTGCACAATGGTCACTTTTCAGGGTATCTGTAGGAAAAAAATATTTCATAGTTCAGTTCCAAATTTCACTCACTGTTAACTGAACCCGATAGTCCTAGTAGTTATTCTCGTGAAGCTATGTGACGCTGGTAGTCTCTCAAACTGTGCCGTTCTTACACTCTCACTCGGCCAAAACAGTTATAATAATAGACAGTAGTCGACAGTATCGGCTTGAGTTGATAAGGAATCGGCTTGGAATTAGGAACATAAACAACCTTGATATCTTCTTATACTATCATTCTCCTCTTTATGGTTAAATTATTAAAAAATTTATCCAGCTAGATAATACTAGGTAAATTGCCTTCAAAACCAGTTATTATGGAATACAGTATAGATCTAGAGTATTTAGAACAAGAAAAACAGCATAGATCTAGAATATTCAGGACCTGTATATATTGTCGCATTTGTGATAAATAATCAATCAATATAAAGAACAATAAAGGCCTTCAGCACACTATGATATCCTCAATTCAACTTATTTATTTATTTAGTACATTTATTTATTTTTATTTATTTTTATTTCAATAATAGTACAAGGAGTATCCTCATTTTTTCTCTCCCAATCAGTGCTACTTTGTAGAAATTATAAATAAATAAATAAGCTGAATTGAGGATATCATAGTGTGCTGAAGGCCTTTATTGTTCTTTATTGATTGATTGATTATTTATCACAAATGCGACAATATATTGCCAGGTCTTACAAGACTTATTGCATTGCCTTATTATTTAATAATTAATTTCATCATTCCGAGAAAAAATATTGTCCCATAGACTGCTGCATTCTATCGAGCGGATACGGTACTACGTCAAACAAATCTCTCCTACAACTCTTCAACCAATCACAAGCGACTCACACCTTCATAGTAGACGCCCCTTCACTCTCATTGGTCGTTCACAGATAAGGAGTCTCACAAACGCCATTTTGTGGTACTAAACAAATCCAACAACGTGAGGTCCACGTTATAAGGCAGTGTTTGATTAGCAATGGTATTGCTATCCTTGTCTATCATTCAACAGAGCGGATAGCACTATCCCTATCTCCCTTTGTCCTGTTGCCAGATCGCCTTTTAACATGGTAGAATTAATCATTACTAGTAGTTCTGTGAACAGTAGACCTCACGCTCAGTAAGTTACATGACTGTTGTTATGTTTTCTCAGAAATTAATAAATAATTTATCAATTTTTTCTAGAAAAAATCCTAAATAAACATAGAGCTTTCTGTTCTATCGTATCGTAACGTATCATTCCGGAATGTGAGTGTGAGCGCTGTTATCAGGTCTGGCTGCAACTGTCTACAACGTTGATAGAAAGATACATATTTCAAGATGCTCAATGTTTTTGAACGGGTAGTATTATAGTCAACTGTCTACTAACGTTAAAGGAAAAATTCATTTTCAAGATGCTCGATTTCTCTGAACGGGTAGTATTGGAGTCCACTAGACAGCTGATTTATGATGAATAATTCTATAGTCTGATTTCTACTCTAATATTGGCGTATGAAGGAGGCTTCTTTTCCTTTTATATTATCCTTGAAATGCAAAATTTCCAAAAACCTTGTATATACGTCGACGCGCAATTTAAAAAGGAACATACCTGTCAGATTTCATAAAAATCTATAACCGCGTTTCGGCGTAAATGCGCAACATATGAACATTTAAACATTAAGAGAAATGTCAAACCGTCGACTTGAATCTTAGACCTCACTTCGCTCGGTCAATATTAAACAGAATATCTCATCTTAATTATGAAAATTCATTATGAAATTATTGAGAAATATAGTTTCCAGCTTAATAAAATATGTTTCTTATTTTATACGAGAATGAACAGTATTGATATCACATCAATAAACCTGTATCAGCTACCGTCTATACAAGGCATTGACAGGACAGAGGATCAGCAATGTTGTTCTCCTATCTTTCTCCACTGCCATTATAGCATGGACCTCACTTTATTGATAGTTCTTATTACCAGCGACAAGATTTTAACCAGTTGTAGGTCATCTTCATCGAATTTTTATTCGATTCAGGAGTTTTCCAGTTGCTTTAGTTCAAGGTGATTTTTCGTAGACCTTTGAGAGTATTATATGTTACAATCTGTTTTATAAATGCACAATTTAAGTTGAATAATTTAAATGATTGACAAGTCCATATACCCCTTTGAGAGGAGGTTGATTGATTGATTGATTGAGTACTTTATTTATGTAGATTACAATATATACTGGCTTATACACTTATATACAATAGCTTACAATACAGCAAAATTATAGATGAATTTACATAATATAGACTAAGAAAATAGCTATTGAACTGTATATGATATGAAAAAGCAATTTGTAATATAATAACTATAGATAATAATCATATTGTTATGCATCTACATAAATTGGCGGAGCTTTGGACATATCAATGTCCATTCTTTGGGAAGAATATTAAAAATATCCTCCCCACTAACTCTCTACCAAAAAATGGTAGGTGGTCAGTGACTGCTAAATATTATCTATCTATCTCTCTTCAGACTCGACAAGTGATAGCCTTCCATCGATTGTCAAAACACTCTTCATCAATATTATCTATAATATAATAAAGAGAAAACTCGCTTATACACCTACGGGATAGAAATTCCACAAAAAACGCATAATTACGAGTGAACTACTCAACTGATCAAGTTGAAATTTTGCATATTGATACTTAATTCACCAAAGATGTTTATTGACCGAGCGAAGTGAGGTCTAAGATTCTAGTCGACGATTTGGCATTTCTCTTAATGTTTTAATATGTTGCGCATTTACGGCGAAACGAGGTAATATATTTTCATGAAATTTGACAGGTATGTTCCTTTTTGAATTGCGCGTTGACGTATAAACAAGGTTTTTGGAAATTTTGCATTTCAAGGATGATATAAAAGGAAAAAGGAGCCTCCTTCATACGCCAATATTGGAGTAAAAATCAGACTATTTATTCTTCATAAATCAGCTGGCAAGTGTAATGAGAATCATTACACAGATGTGTGGAGAAGCCAGTCTACTACTGTATTTGTATAAGGTCTATAGTTTCAATCGAAGACTTCAAAGAGGTAATGCATCTTTAAGCTGCGATCATATACCAAAATTCTTAACAAAATGTTAATAACTTAATCCTTATAGATTCTATTAGATTGAACGGAAGTTGACAAACACACATCTTCATCATGTGTATGATAATTTATATGTTCAATCTAATATAATCTATAAGGATTGAGCTATTAACATTTTGTTAATAATTTTGGTATAATCGCAGCTTTAAGGTCGTTGGTTTCAATATTTTGTTTTGCAGCCATGGTATTATTATGCGTGCCCATCAGTATCAATATTCTCACATTCGAAAAAACTAATTGAATAGGTGATTAAAAATAAACAAATGAACTAAATAGTGCTGGAGAAATTATAATATTTTTGATTGTAAAAAATCAATTGTCATCAGATAGAAAGATTATCACGGAACTGGATGAATTATATAATATGGAATACAAATTCAAGCGTGAACTGAGTTTGTCAACATTTAAAACAGGTGACATCAGGTACTTGTGGATGAGAATACTGCGTGAGGTCTACTGTTCACAGAGCTACTAGTAGGTTATAGGAAAAAAAATTGCAAAGTGGAACATTCTTGAAACAAACCTTCCTGCTTCAGCTCCGTTCAACAACATCTAAGTGAACCAACACCTGAAGGAGTAAACTTCAAAGTGCATCAGTTGAAAGCTTTTCCATTTTTCAATCCTATGTAGTAGAGTGGAACCATAATACATTCTGCATAACTTACTTCCAATGCACAGCTCCCAGAAGAATATAAGTGATATAGTTCTGAATACTTTATGGTTCCAGAGTTATAGTTTGCTTGGAGGATTTCAGACACATAGTTCCCTAATTTCACAATAAATAACGCAGCTTTCAAAAGAATGTGATAAGGGATTATAGTTTTGAATACTTTATGGTTCCAGAGTTATAGTTTGCTTAGAGGATTTTAGACACATGGTTCTCTAATTTCACAGTGAATAACTGTTTGTGTGTGTTTGTGTGTACTTGTATAACTGAGTATGTGAGTTTGTGTGTGTTTATATAACTGAATGTGTGTGTTTGTTTGACTGTATAATATGTGTGTGTGTGTGTGTGTGTGTGTGTGTGTGTGTGTGGTGTTTGTGTGTGAGTTGGCTGACCACTCTAGAATCAGATGATGTGGGAGCAGATAACTCACTCAGAAGTGAGTTGCGGTTGCAAACAGTTGCAACTTTCAAAACTTTCAAAACTTCTAACACTTGAAACTTTGCCGGAAGTTCCAAGATATCAAGAATCTGTTTCTATCCTTCTCAAAAACGAAGCTGGTAACCTCACATTTTGATATATTACGAGAGCCCAGCGCATATCATGTGTGGTAAACATACGATTTTCACTAGCTTCTCAGCTATTTCTATTTTATTTCAGTTTGTGAATGGTAGAACTCGCGCAGTTAGAACCACCAACGTTAGTAGACAGAAGGTTGATCACTCGCAGATGTAAGATTCGAAGTGGTGGGGGGAATGCCAGCGTGACGTCACGTGTAGTAAAAATGTGATAGAGTAACCACACTGAGCATACAGTTTATTCACTGTATCTTCAAATACATCGTCGTTTAACCCCCTCAAGATTGACCTAGAACTTGAAAATTCTCCATACTTATAGCGATTGAATCACTGATTCTAATGATGTTGTTAAATATTTCAAGTTCATCCAACTTGTATGAATAAAGTTAAGTTGAAAGTTTTTCAAGAATCTAAAAACGTGACACGAAAAAGTTAATAAGCTGAAAAAGCGTTAATAGACAACGTTATACTATTATAATTTCAGATTAACCCATAAAAAATCTTGATAAACCAATGCATTGCAATAAACCGATAAACCGATCCCAATAAATCCGCAGAATTTCATTCATATAAATGCACTTAACATATGTTGGTATCGAGCACATGTTCTACGAGAATCAAAATATCTCATCCCCGAAATTCACAAGCTGATGTATAGCCAAACTACAAAATATAAACACGACCTAGAAGATGAAGAAACCTTAAGGGTTTGAAAGGGAAGGTTAGGAGGTGGGGTTTTTGAATTTATATGGCAAAATACTTGTATTATTCAAATGTTTTGATAATTATTGTATAGCAGAAACAGAAATCTTGCATGTCAGAAAATGTTTGTGTTATATAATTGACTATACGTCACCGTATGATTTTCAAGAATGCGATATTCTGCCTACTCTGTACTACAGCCTACGTCACGGCTGCAGTTCCCCCACTCCAATTGCATTTCAACTAAAATACTATAGATGAGTGACCAACCTTCTGTCTACTAACTTTGATGAACCACAGCCTCATCCGAGGGTCCAACTATTATAGTGAGGTCCACGTTATAATGGCAGTGAAGAAGGTAGGAGAAAAACGTTTCCGATCCTCTGTCTTGTCATTGCCTTCTATAGACGGTAGCTGATACAGGTTTATTGATGTAATACTGGTAGTTCTGTGAACAGTAGACCTCGCTCATGAATACAACTTTCAATCTAATGAGAAGGGCTAGTACAGTAAGTACAATATATTGTGAAGATTTAGCCATGTCATCTATTATTTTCTCCATTTAAAGTGCTAGAGACACTGTTTCCAGGGACACCAAACTTATCAAGGAGGTACCTTATATCGTCTCCATATTTTCAATATTAACATCACAACTTGTCTAATAATTAATTATAACAGATGGAATTGAATAGAGTATGCACTTATTCAAATGCTAATTAATATATAATTATCATTATTTAACGAAAATCCCAAATAAATGCTGCAAATCACCCCGAAGACCACCTCTGCTACTGAGACATTGACAACAGGGGTAACAGCTAGATGGAAATTCGATGAAAATACTATCCAAAAATTAGTTGCCAGCCCAGGAATCGAACCCGGTACCTCCCAATTGCTGGTCAGGAATGCTTACCCTTACACCAAACTGACAATCTCTGGATAGCAGCGCTCATTTTATACGAAGCCATAGCGGCCAACCAGTTACAGATGGAATTAAATAGAGAATGCATTTATTCAAATGCTAATTAATATATAATTATTATTTAACGAAAATCCCAAATAAATGCTGCAAATAATTAGCAATTGGGAGGTACCGGGTTCGATTCCCGGGCTGGCAACTAATTTTTGGATAGTAGTTCTCATCGAATTTCCATCTAGCTGTTACCCCTGTTGTCAATGTCTGCAGTAGCAGAGGTCTTCGGGGTGATTTGCAGCATTTATTTGGGATTTTCGTTAAATAATAATTATAAATTAATTATAAGAAATAAGTCAACTGACAGAAAAATGGAATATGCATTAGGCAATTTAGACGATGAATCGTCTCACAGACGATGGTGAGACGGAAAATGATTCTAGCAATACTTTCCTTACCTATGGTAATAGGGCAAGGAAAGTAAAAGATATATGTATTAATTTTTATCTTCCACTAATATTAAAGCCTTGATTCCGTAAAGGACTAGGAACAAGGGAAGCTCTGTTTGCACTCAATGTTGTCACAAAGATGTCTGGATATGAATCAAGACCTACACGTATGCTTCATAGACTACCACAAAGCTTTAGATAGAGTTAGGCATGACCAACTCATAGAAACCCTAATAAAGAGGAGAACAGACCACAGAGACATAAGAATTATTTTCAACCTCTACTATAGTCAAAATCAGCAGTACGAGTAGAAAATGTAACATCGGAAGAAATTGAAATACAGAGAGGGGTTCGTCAAGGATGTATACTGTCACCAATCCTCTTCAATCTCTACTCTGAAGATATAGTAGATAAAGCACTTGTGATCAAGACATAGGCATTGAAATCAATGGTACGGCAATAAATAATCTGCGATATGCTGACGATACAGTTATTTTAGCTGGAACACATGAAGAACTAAAGACACTACTTGATAGAATTGTCGCATTAAGTAAAGAATATGGGCTGTCACTGAACATAAACAAAACAAGAACATGCTAATCACAAAAGCAACGCAAGACAAACCTATGTATATGAAGAAAACCAACCTATTGAGAGAGTAAGAGAATATAATACCTAGGAACAACCCTCAATGCAAACAATGACAGTACCCAAGAAATACGAATCAGAGTCGAACAGGCCAGAAGTGTATTTACAAGAATGAAGAAGCTTTTCTGTTGCCGAGATCTAAACCTTGATTTGAAGATAAGAATGATGACGTGCTATGTGTTATCTGTTTTGTACTACGGCATGGAAGCCTGGACGCTGAAGGAGATTGATGTGAGGAGATGAAGGCATTTGAGCTATGGATGTATCGAAGAATACTACGGATTTCATGGGTGGAGAGAGTGGCAAATGTAGAAGTGATGATACGCATACGCAAGGAAAAAGAAGTAATTATAACAATTAAGAGAAGAAAACTGCTACACATGGGACATGTTATGAGAGGAGAAAAATATCAATTGCTTCAAGTTATTATGCAGGGAAAGTCCAAGGAAAGAGATCCGTAGGAAGGAGACGAAACTCATGGCTGAAGAACCTTCGGGATTGGTTTGGATGCAGCAATAATAACCTATTTCGATCTGCGGTCTCAAAAGTAAAAATCGCCTCGATGATTGCCAACCTTCGAAACGGAGACGGCACCTAAAGAAGAAGAATATTAAAGCTGTGTTTACCAAAGTGTAACAAAATGAATAACTCAATCTTTATAGATTCTATTAGATTGAACATAACTTTATCATACACATCATGAACATAATATGTGTTTGTCAAGTTCCGTTCAATCTAATAGAATCTGAAAAGTAACTAGTAGTTATGTGAACAGTAGACCTCACGCAGTATTCTCATCCACAAGTACCTGATTGAAACTATAGACCTTATAGGAATACAGTAATAGACTGGCTTCTCCACACATCTGTGTAATCACTTGTCAGCTGATTTATGATGAATAATTCTATAGTCTGATTTTTACTCTAATATTGACGTATGAGGGAAGTTCCTTTTTTCTTCTATATTATCCTTGAAATGCAAAATTTCAAAAACCTTGTTATACGTCGACGCGTGATTAAAAAGGAACATACCTGTAAAATTTCATGAAAATCTATTGCCGCGTTTCGCCGTAAATGCGCAATAATAAACATACACATTCAAACATTTAAACATTAAGAGAAATTCCAAAATTTTTATTTGTCAACATTCTTTTTTTCTCACATCTTCATTCTCCTCATCCTTTTCCTGCACCACAATTATCTATAGTATTTCCAATCCTTTTTACTTGGTATTTAATTGCATTGCTATAGTGCATCTACCTTTTAGTTTCACTAACTTTTAGTCATTAATTATAACTGGCTGTTTCTGCAGCCAATTATTGGTTTTCTTCCTATAATATCAACATTCACTCATATCATTTTTTTCAATCTGTATTTTTCTCAATTAAGTTTAATATAATATAAATTCTCATAGTTTAGTTTATCGATTTTAAATTCAGCGAATTACGCCAGGCCCTCACAAACACAGGCTTAAGCCTACATGTGAGTCTCTCATAACGTGAGGGTATTTATAAATGTACTGTAACTGTACTGTATTATTTGTAAATTGTGAGAATAAAATTTGATTTGATTTGATTTAACCTTGGCCTCTCCAATTTACGTTTACTATAATAATCGCCTTAGGCCGGTTGCAGATGAACGACTATCGCATGTGGGATGTGGGAGCGATTATTTTCCTTAATCACACAAACTCCTGGATAGATCTTTGATGACATCTCAATGACTTGAAAGCTTCAATCGGAATAATTTATTAGATAAGAGATTCATTATTAAGTTTGAATACTATAATCTGTACAATATTTATCCGTATAAGTCATTCGCTCGATTGTATTGAATGCTGGAATTGAATCTGTAATTTAATTCTGGAGCGGAATATTCATTAGAGAGGAAAATGTTTCATTTCTGATCCTGCTGACAAGATTCGGCAGAAATTCTAGAGTTTCTTTCAACGTCTTGTGCTCATAATGGTGAAGCTGAAGTTGATGAATTCTCGTGTAGATTTTATTAACACGTTGCATTCATTGCTTCCTATGTTACACTGCTAGGAAGTATATTAATAAATCTCCAATTCTCACAGAAGTTAATAAGATTTTGCCATTCGAGGACAGTTGCCTGAACTGTGAGATTAGGTGTCGAGTGGAGGAAAAAAATTGATCATGGTTGTAATAAATGTCTCTTAACGCTCCTTACACTTCGGTTGCTTGACAAAACATGATGAATTGAATATTGCAAGGTCCACGTTATAATGGCAGTGTTTGTTTAGCAATGGTATTGCAATCCTTGTCTATCATTCAACAAAGCGGAGAGCGCTATCTCTTTCTCGCTTTGCTCTGTTGCCAGATCGACATTTAACAATGTAGAATTTATAATTAATTGACGAAATATTCAATCTCAATAATGAAAATTCATTATTAATTATTGGAAAATATAGTTTCTTGTTTAATAAAATATAATTGAGCATTTTCAACGAGAATGAACAGTTAATATTACATCAATAAACCTGTATCACCCACCGTCTATAGAAGGTCCACAGATGGAAATTACTGGGATATTGCGATTAAAATGAGCGCTGCTATCCAGAGATTGTCAGTTTGGTGTAAGGGTAAGCATTCCTGACCGACAATTAGAAGTTACGGGGTCGATTCCCGGGCTGACAAGTAATTTTTGTATAGTAGCGCTCATCGAATTTCCATCTAGTTGTTTACCCTGTTGTCAATATTCGCAGTAGCAGAAGTCTTCGGGGTGAATTACAGCATTTAATTTGAATTTTCGTTTGATAATAATAAGTCTATAGAAGGCTTTGACAAAAGAGAGGATCGGCAACGTTGTTCTTCTTTCTTTCTTCACTGCCATTATAACGTGGACCTCACTATAGAAGATATATGATGCGATTGAAAAAAAAATGGGGAAAATTGAAGAATACATAATAATCAATCCATTTACACACCCATCGATTCTTGAATGTTGGATCTTATGTCGAACTTTTAAATTTTATCAGATTGAACAAAGCTTGGCTAACACATGATGTGTGCAGATGAACATCATTTTTTGAGTTTCCCAAGTTATGTTTGATCTCAAGAGTTATATTTGATACTCATAGCAACTTTAGTAGACAGAACTAACTTTGTATGTATAGTATACTAGTAGTTCTGTGAACAGTAGACCTCGCGCTCATTAAGTTACATTGACCTGTTGTTATGTTTTCTCAAAAACCAATGAATAATTTATATAATTCAAAATGTCTAAGAAATCCTAAATAAACATAGAGCTTTCTGTCCTATCGAACCGCGACGTGTCACACCCGAAATGGAGTGTGAGCGCTGTTATCAGGTCTGGCTGCCGTCGATACGCCAATCCAATCAACCCATCAGAGAACATTCTGTGTTGTCGTGTTGGCGAAAAATCGATGTGTTGAAATTAACAAAATAAACTACCATAATGCTGAATCCTACAAAATTCATTTCCCACTTTTTATGATTTTAGAAATCAATTTCTTTTCAATATATTGTTGTTAATTTAATCATCAGAACAAAAAGAAAGATGTAAAAAAAGGGGTTTTCTATCAATAACTCCAAACTCCAAACTGGAATCATAGCCTCAGCTTATGGAAAGACAAAGTTAGTAGACAGTGTTGTCTACTAACGTTGATGGAAAGATAAATTTACAAGATGTTCGATGTTTTTGAACGGGTAGTATTATAGTCCACTAGAGAGCTGATTTATGATGAATCATTCTATAGTCTAAATTTTACGGTAATATTGGTGTACGAAGGAAACTTCTTTCTTTTCTGTATTATCCTTAAAAAGCAAAATTTAAAAAAACCTTATGTATACGTCGACGCAAAATTAAAAAAGGAACATACCTGTCAAATTTCATGAAAATCTATTACCGCGTTTCGCCGTAAACGCGCAACATAAAAAACATTTGAAAATTTAAGCCGCGTTTTATCAAAGTTAATAACAAATGTTAATAACCCTGTTACAGATGATATTTATATTATCATATGATTTCAATACATTAGTTACCAGAACGTTAATAACAGTTTAGTCTTGAATGTATTAAAAATAAAGATGGTTGGTTGATATGAAAAGTATTATTTATTCAATATCTAACAAACCCATCTTTATAGATTCTATTAGATTGAACATAACTTGTCATACATGATGAACATATTGTGTTTGTCAACTTGCATTCAAAGTATTAGTATCTATAAGGATTAAGCTATTAACTGTATTTATTTATTTATAGTTTCTACAAAATTGCACTGATTGGGAGAGAAACTAAGGATACTCATGTACTATTTTTCTCCCAAATTTAGATAACAGTCCGAAATAGGGTTATGGCTTCACTTTCTAAAATTTACCATTTTCACTAAAAAACTACAGAATTTTAAATTTTGACGGTTACTCACTCACTTACTCATCACTCACGTCACTCACTCGCATAACTAAAAATCTACCGGACCAAAAACGTTCAAATGTGGTAGGTATGTTCAGTTTGGCCCTTTAGAGGCGCACTAAGAAATCTTTTGGCAATATTTTACTCTAAGGGTTGTTTTTTAAGGGTTTAAAGTTCGTCTTTTAGCATGTTATTCTTCTTCTTCCTCCCAACTCTTAATTATAATTGAAATTCCATATCATATGTTACTATAGAACTATAATCTAGATAGAGTACCTCTTCGAACCAGTTGTTAACTGGCAACTAAATTAATAATTTTTGTCAGTTGGCATTAA
>NW_024092202.1:0-17203 GCF_014356525.2 Nilaparvata lugens | reverse complement strand
GCTGAACGAGGGATCCATCCAATACTGGATGCAAAAACTGTTGAAAATTCCCATTCCAAATTACTAACAACAGGGAGTGTCGCAGATGCAAGTCGATCAGGAAGACCATCAACATCAAAGACAGCAGAGAATGTTGATAGAGTTCTTGAAATGTTCAATCAAAGTAGGAATGAAATCATTGCTCTGTCGTCTCTTACTCATTGGGTCTCGTGAAATAAGAATGGAGAAATTGAAAGTACTCTTCTGTTCTGTACAAATAGTATCGATTTGATTAAAATTTTTCTCGTTCATCTAAGTTTTGCAGAGTGTACATTGTATTTTGAATAGTGAAAATGACATTACCTACATTTCGATTCGGACAGTATATAGTATGAATTGGAAATGGGACAGTTTTTGGCCTGAGCCTGTTGTGCCTTTCCCCATGTTGAATATTTGTACACAGTGTGATTAATAAATAAACAAACTGTAGGCTACTGTACCAAGGTACAGCCTGTACAATCTGTAATGTACCAAGATTTTGAAAACCTTTCAAGATGAGTGAGACTTATCAGGTCCTTTGCATAATTGAGGTGGTTGGTTAGTTGATTCAATAATTTGTAATAATCTGTTAATGCTAATAGCAATCTTGCCAATAGCCCAGTCAATAAAGGTTTTCTCGATCCGAAAATTAAATAAAAGCTGAATCTTTTACCATCGATAGAACCCTCCCAGAGGGTCATTCTCCCAAAAGTCCTAAGAAATCCCCTTGAAGCTTTCCCCCCTAGCCACCCTCGAAGTTCAAAAATGCAATTATCTCTGTACCCATTGATCGGAAACAGTTCTATTATATGCCATTCGATTCGTTACATTATGGACTACAATATTAGTTATATTCATTTTTTCAATAAAACTAACAGTTTTCTTGATAAAATAATAATTTATATATGTAAAAATTTAGGGGGTTTGCGATTTGATTTGTTTGTTTTCGATTAACTTCAAATCAAGTAGTTTTAAAGAAAAATGAGCCGAATAATTAATGTAGCCACTGTCATTGCAAATCCATTTATGTATCTTGTTATGTATTTGCGATTCGATTTGACGCCGTGGAAGGGGAAACAGTCGACGCGGAACGGCGCGGCTGACTCTCTAGCCATAGTAAACAGCAAAATGGAAATCAATTATCTCTGTAACCATTGATCGGAAAAAAACCTTTCATATGTCATTCGATTAGTCGGATCCATTTTCTCAATAAATCGAACAGTTTCCTTGATAAAATAATATAATGTAAAAATTTAGGGGTTTTTCGATTTGATTTTTTTGTTTTCTCCGATTAACTCCGAAGCAAGTAATTTTAAAGAACAATGTGACGAATAATTATTGTAGCCACATTCATTACGAATCCATTGATGTATATTGTTATGTATTTGTGATTCAAGTTGACGCTGTGGAAGGGGAAACAGCCGACGCGGCTGACTCCCTTCACCATAGTAAACAGAACAATACTGCTGTCTACATTGCATCTCATTTACACTATGGCACTCGAAACAATTAATTTTGTCTATTGTTTTGACATGCGCTGAATATAGATTTTCACTTTTCAATACTCTAAAGAATATTACAATTTTCTTGATTTAACCATGCTCATGATAAAAATCAGGATTTCGTTGTTTGCTCACAGAATTTATTATATTAATTTGAAGTGTGCCTTCTCCACACGTGTCCGAGGTAACACAATTTCATAACTCTAGTTTCAGATATTGATGTTTTTCAACGAAGTTTCATGATATATTATGTGTCCGACTCCTTCATCTTATCCTTATTTTGTGAAAAATGAAGATTCAAAATTTCTTTTCATAGCTTTTCTTGTGTTTTATCTTGTTTCATCACTCTTTATAATTTAAACACTTGATAATGGAATGTATATCATCAGATCACGTGAACAAAAACAAATAAAAGGGTGGGCCTACCTGAGATACTATATGATAACACTGTACTCCTGATAAGTTGAAAATTTTCAAGCTGAAAGTAGATTAATTTGTTGCACATTCGGTTAAAATATTAACAAATGTTACCAAATATTACCAATATTATCACATATAGTGAGAACGAATTACTCTGAAGCTTTCTATTCTCACTGAACATGAAGAGGCAATACCAATCCAGAATCGCAGTTCCGTTCAAATCATTATTATCAGAGCTTTCAAATTGATGCTACGTAACTATGGATGTTATCTCCATCTCACAATTTCCCTATTTACCCTTATCCTGATTCAGAATAAAGTAGTTGATCTCTATAATCACAAAAATCAATATACAGTACCTATAATAAATAGTAAAAATAAAAAAAAATCTAGTAATAATGCAACTTTTTCTAGGTACGAATTTCCAGGCTCATAGAATGACTTTTTATCAATCACAGGCAGAAATTCCAATTTCATAATAGTAATTTAATGGAAATTGTATTGTACATTGTTCGACGTAAGATATAAGCTACTTCTTTAAGGTAATCAATGTATTTAGGATTATCATGTTTATGAATGAAAGCGAGACTGTGATAGAAGATTAGTCAAACTGAAATATAAACCTTATATACAATGCATATTTCTGATCAACTATAATTACAAATGATAGTATCAAGCCGAAATGAATTGAGCAACTGAATTTCAAAGCTACTATCCACTGTTCAAATTGCACTGTGATTTCCTTTTACTTCCAAATGGATTGAATTGCCTCACTCTTTAACGTAACAATTATTGTAAAAAACCAGTGGAATGTGAACGTCATCCAAATAACATTTGAATTTCAATTTTCAAATCATGAAATTCATAAAAAAATAATTCTTGAGAGAATAGTGATGAATTGCAAACAGTGCAAGTAACATTGATACAAAGCGATACAATGAAAATCAACATCGATTAATTTAATACTGGACTTATCAAATTTATATTACCGTTAATTTATATTATTTATAAAGCTTATAAAATGTAAAACCAACATTTTGAATTTTCTCTACTGGAGCAAAACATCGATAGAAAATAAAGAAGAGCCCATTATAAGCACAATATACTTGTGTACTAGAACTCACTTGAACTAACTCATCACTTCAACCCTTCAATGGTCACAATGAACTAGAATAGTATAAAAACCATGAAATTGATAATCAGGTATATTTTTCAAATAGCTTCACCCGACTAAATCTGTGAATGCTAAGTCATAAAAAAACAACTAGTAAGAACGGAAGATAAGCTACTTTACAGAGAGAATAATAGAAAGTTTCAACTCAACAAGACCAATGTATACATTTTTTACGCCTCAGCCGTATATACTATATATATATATTTGGCTCAACTGAAGGTATATTATCAACCTGGCTTGGAGAATATTAACTGTAGAAAACAGCAAACACTGCACGCTATGATTTTTCAGGAAATTTCCACTGTTAACACTATTGTAATCTATGATTCATCTCAGTTTTTGACATTCATAACTTATGATAAATTTTAGCATAGAATTATGATCATACACACATATTTTAAATATGTATTATATTATGTAATAGTATGAATATTTTATCGGTTGCAAACAATATCTTTGTCATAGAATGCATGATTTAGCACATATATAACAACAAAATGATTTTAGAGAATTTAGAGAATTAAAATGTGAAAAATTAGTTTCATCGCATGTCAAAACAATAGACAAAATTGATTGTTTCGAGCGCCATAGTGTGAATAAGATGCAACTTAGAAAGCAGTAGGCCTACTACTGTATTTTACTGTTCACTATGGTGAAGAGAGTCAGCCACGCCGTACCGCGTCGATTGTTTCCCCTTCCACAGCGACAAATCGAATCGCAAATAAATAACAATATACATTAATGGATTCGCAATGAATGTGGGTACATTAATTATTTGTCTAATTTTCTTTAGATTATTTGTTTCGAAGTTAATCAGAGAAAACAAAAATCAAATCGAAAAACCCCTAAATTTTCACATATATATTATTTTATCAAGGAAACTGATTGATTTATTGAGAAAATGAATACGACTAATATTTTAGTCCATAATGTAACGAATCGAATGACATATGATAGAATTTTTTCCGATTAATGGTTACAGAGATAATTGATTTCCAGTTTGCTGTTTACTATGGCTAAGAGAGTCAGCCGACTGACTGTTCCTCGTCGACTGTTTCCCCTTCCACAGCGTCAAATCGAATCGCAAATACATAAAAATATACATCAATGGATTTGCAATGAAAGTGGCTACATTAATTATCTGGCTCATTTTCTTTTAAAATCACTTGTTTCGAAGTTAATCGAAGAAAACAAAAAAATCAAATCACAAACCCCCTAAATTTTTACATATATATTATTTTATCAAGAAAACTGTTAATTTTATTGGAAAAATGAATATAACTTATATTGTAGTCCATAATGTAACGAATTGAATGGCATATGATAGAACTGTTTCCGATCAATGGTTACAGAGATAATTGATTTTCCGTGTTTACCTGCTTTTTTCATGTTTTAGGGGGCTGGGGCGTAAAGCTCCAAGGGGATTTCTTGGGACTTTTGGGAGAATGACCCTCTGGGAGGGTTCTATCGATGGTGGGAAATTCAGCTTTTATTTAATTTTCGGATCGAAACTGCTTTTTTGGACCTTCATTGACTGGGCTACAATGCATGTTTTTTGTTTTGACCAGAACAATTGTCAGAAAATAATCTCAATTCTCTAACTCCGGGAGGAATGTCCTCCAAATACTCCATTAGAAGTGAGCACTCTTCATTTGGCCCCTTGTTGGCAGTACCTTAAAAAAACATTTAAAAAAATCATCGCAGTGTTTTTTTTTAAACCATGAATGCACAGTAAATTTACTGTGAGTTGTCTCAGATAAAATGTCTCTTGGACTGGAATCTGAGGCAGGTGTATATTCTGCATGTAGTACATGCAGATAGACGAAACATGAGGTTCAGTCTTACATGATTGTTCTCTTTTTTATTCATTGTAGAATTTCTTTGCTCTTCTTCTATGAATCATACATGAGCTCTGCTGCTGCACACCTCTTTGCTGCATCATTCTTGTAAGGACTCTTAATTTTTAAATTCAATTCCTCACATGTACAGCAGCTGCCAACTTGTGGTCTACCATAAGATAGAGAGAAGTTATCATTGAAGAGCTTAATGAGAAATTGATTTGATTTGAGGATATTTCTCTTTAAAAAGATTGTACATTGCCTTGACAGATAATCTTGAGTCTAGGCTTGCTTTTGTTTTCCCGCTATATTCTACAGGAAAACTAAGAATATAGTTTTTAATTTTCTCCCTGACATCTATTGGAAGAGTATTGAAACTGGCTTGTTTTCCTCTTCTGTCAACAGGATTTTTGCCATTCACAGCAAGCTTTCTTATCCTTTTCACACGCTTATCAGAAATCGCATAGAAGGTCAAGAATGCTTTGTAGCATACCTCTATTATTTTGTTGCCAATAAACTGAGTACTTGAATACCTTATCAACGGTCCTTGCACCTTCTGCCTTCCGAGAGCGACGCCGGGCCACATCCTTAACCTCGATAAGAGTTTGTATCAACAAATCCTGTTCGTTTTTAGTGGTAGGTCATGCAGGCGTTTCAGTAGATCAACTGCATCATCATCTGAGACATTCTCAAAACATCTCAGTCTGCTACACCTGGAAATAAAAGAAGAAGAGAATGAGAAATATTGTGTGGAGAAGAGTTTTCTCAAATCAAAACTACCTTATTTTTTCATGAACTCACTCTTATTTGAGAGATTCTCATGCTTTGAAAATGTCAATTGTAACAGTTATTAATTTCACACAATTCATTGCTCTCCATATATTTTAAGAGAAGAAGAGACAATATGGAAATTCATCAAAGATTTGAAAGAATATAGATTGGAGAAAATTAGTAGAGATATAAGAGAAATTGGTTTTCAAGACACAGTCATTCAGTTAACAGTTGATAGAAAATTTTAAAAATATACATTCCAAGATTCTGGCGGGTGGTGCAATACCCCAGCCCCCCTCCCGCCGCCAACGGGTAAATTTTCACATGCCCAAGTAGATTATTGAGATTGAAGATTCCAATCAGTTCAATTTGTGATGAATGGATAGATTTTAGCAATAAATTAATGAAGATCAATTTTAAACAGTGAACTAATGAATGCCTACCTGCAATGAGGTCCAGTCGTTTTGGCAGGAACTGCATTGCAACTGATGGTCTGATATCCTTCTCCACTACATCTAGCAGCTTTTTGAATGTTAGTTTCCATGTAGATGGTGCACTTTTCCTCTTCCGGCCTACACTATTTTCTAATGAAGCATCATCAGCACTATCCGATGATGGCATTATTATGCAAAATAGAAGTGTGCAGAACTGAACTTTTAAAGCAAAACTAACTAAAATACACTAACAACTTTGAAGCAACAATATCCAGCTAGCTCAATTTTTTTCAATTCAATTCAATTTATTCATTCTTTGCACATTTCACATAGTTTAAATACACAAAAATACAAAATAAATAAAGAGTACAAAAGAATGTGTAGCTCGCAAGACTTTCGTCTGTTCGCGAGCATGAGTAAGAGAATATAAAGATTGAGAAACGTAGAAAAGAAAAAAAAATTATAAAATAGAATATAATAAATGACTAAGAATAGCCTAATGGTAAAATAAATTTGAAATACAGAGTGAAATGAAGAACAGTTTTTTTTTTTACAATATAAGAGGGAAAACCTGAGAAAGAGAAGAAGCACAGTGAATGCACAAGTCAACTGGTGATGAGAAGAGGTGAGTGGAGAAACGTAAATTTAGAATTTGTTATAAGCTACTGCCTTTGATTACTGAAAACGTCAGCTGATGTTTTGATCCATGATAAGATTTCTTTTCTCTTATAGCAATTTTGATTGTCTGATATGAAGTCTTGTGGTATAATATTTACTAGTTTGTCACATCTATACGGAAATTGCATTCTACATACTGTTAGATTAGTTTCAGGTAAGTCAGATCGCCTGTAAGTTTGGCGCGTGTTATATGGAGTAATTCGGGTATTGAAAAGATTTTTGTTTTTTAATAAATATGAAATTAAATTTTTCAAATAGAGCTGTTTGATTGTAAGTATGTTAGATTCCTGGAAGAGAATTCTAGTAGGATACAGCCTTGGTTTGCTTAGTGCCACTTTTATTATATGTTTTTGAACATTGAAGATCTTGTTTAAATGACATTCAGCAGTACCCCCCCATACCCTAATTCCATATTGCAACACAGATTGTGCGTAAGCAAAGTAGGCCATTCTAGTAATTTGTTGCATTTTCAACTGGCTCATTTGCTTGCTGATCATTTGCTAGCTGATCTCAGAATGCTTCAATAATGATGTATAAAAACAAATATTTGAGAGTTTATGAATTTAAATTTTCAGCCTCATACGAAAATACAATATTCTCTGTATTCTAAAAAGTTGTAGACTATAAGTTGTTGTAACTGAAGTATAAATTATTGCTTTGGCTAGAAGTATTGCATGACTTCTTCCAGCATATGGACATTTCAATTATTGCAACTGGATCTCTTGAGACTTATTAAGTTTTTTGGGACATTTAGATAGTAGAAATAATCCTTAAAGATTGATTACTGATATGCTATTTCAGTTCTGTAGATTATAATCTTCACTTAACTTACATGTTTTCTGATAAAAATAACAATGAGAATTGTAGGAGTAATATTGTAACTGGATATTTTGTTGAAGCTGTGGACACTTCAGATGAATTTACTTCACTCAACAGCAGTCTGTGATAGCCGGCCTAGTTACATTCTCATTGGGACACGTAAGTTTAATCAGTGACCCATGAGAATGTGACATGGTCGTATTTCACGCATCTCACTGCCAATGACTCAACACAATGAGGCAGCTTCGAAATGGGACTCATGGATTTGTACATGTATGTACAAATAACACCCCACTTCAGCTACTGTATAATCTTAAAGCTTGTACACACCATAGCTCTGCGCTCTGCAGTCCCAGATATCTATGGACAGATAAATATCTGTACATTTACAGATTTTCACTTTTTTTCGCAAACGCAAGCCAAATTATTTATTTCAAGACACTGAACCCAAAGCTTTAGTCATAATTTTATTCTTCTTCTATTCTATTGATGAGGGGATCTTTATCAAGAATGTCCACTAGGATGCCTTGAAATTTAGCTCGATTCCACAATATCCGTCTGCGAGCAGAGCCTTCTTGTAACGTCTGCAGTCAGATGGATGGATGTTGGTGTGAATTGCCTCATTATTTAAGTGAGAACCTATCTTATATTGATAATCCATCCACAGACTTTGCAGAGTTGCAGAATTTGGTGTAATCCAGTAGGGTATCCATTAATGGTGTAAGTCTCTAGTATAATCCAGGTATAATAGTTAATGATGGTGTAAGTGTAAGAGAATCCATGTATATGTTTGTATATTATACAATATCACTTGGAGTATATAGGAATAATCCCTAAAGATTGATTACTGGTATGCTATTTCAGTTTTGTAGATTATCAACATCACTTGACTAACATGTTTTTCGATGAGTATAAAATGAGAATTGTAAGAGTAATATTGTAACTGGATATTTTTTTGAAGCTGTGGACACTTCTGTACAAATAGTATCTATTTGATTCAAAATTTTCTCGTTTATCTATGTTTTGAAGAGCGTACATTGTATTATGAAAAGTGGAAGCACGGAATAAGCATAAATATTGTTTCTTTCCATATAGTGTTTCTTTCCTCTGTGGTGGAAGTGATATAACGTACAATTTTATTCGGACAGTATGATATAAATTGGAAATGGGACAGTTTTGGGCCTAAGCCTGTTGTGCCTTTCCTCATGTTAAGTATTTGTACACATTGTAATTAATAAATGAACAAACTGTAGGCTACTGTACCAAGGCATGTACGGCCTGTACAATCTGTAGTGAACCAAGAGTTTAAAAACCTTTCAAGATGAGTGAGACTTATTAGGTCCTCTGCATAATTGAGATAGTTGGATAGTTGATTCAATAATTTGAATAGAAATAGTTGCTCAAGATTTGTATATTTGGTTTATGAAATTAATTATAGATTTCATTGTTCGGAGTTTGAAGATTTCATGAAGTTATTGAAACTGAAACTGGTAATATCAATTGTCTTCTGAGGTACTGAGAGTTTATTCATTGAAATTTTTAGCTGCATACGAAATTGCAATATTCTCTGAATTCTGAAAAGTTATAGTCTATATTGTAACTGGAGAACAAATTATTGCTTCAGCTCGAAATATTGCATGACTTCTTCCAGCTTAGGAATATTTCAATTATTGCAACTGGATCTCTTGAGACTGATAAATTTCATTGGACATTCAGATAGTATAAATAATCCCTGAAGATTGATTACTGGTATGCTATTTCATTTTTCTAGATTATCAACATCACTTAATTATCATGTTTTTTGATGAGTTTGAAAATGAGAATTGTAGGAGTAATATTGTATATTACACAACAACAGTCTGTGATAGCCGGACTAGTTACATTCTGATTGGGGCACGTAAGTTTAATCAGTGACCCATGAGAACTCCCTTATATTGGACCATTTGAAAATTTCAGTTGCCACTTTTTCTTACTCTTATAATGATTTTAACAATTATATCGAAAAAGATTAACCAATTAGAGTACAAATAAAAAGGTGTACTGAACAGCCAATCTTATTTTGAAAATCCATCAACAGACTCTGTGAGAGATGCTGAGCTTTGGTGTAATCCAGTGGGGTATCCATTAATGGTATAAGTCTCCAGTATAATCCAGGTATAATAGTTGATAATTGTTTATCAAAGTGTAAGACAATTCAAGTATATGTTTCAATATTATACAATATCACTTAGGGTATACAGAAATAATCAGTTTTGTAGATTATCAACTAATATTTTTGTTGATGAGTTTGAAAATGAGAATTGTAGGAGTAATATTGTAACTGAATATTTTGTTGAAGCTGTGGACACTTCAGATGAATTTACTTCACTCAACAACAGTCTGTGATAGCCGGCCTAGTTACATTCTTATTGGGACACGTAAGTTTAATCAGTGACCCATGAGAATGTGACATGGTCGTATTTCACGCATCTCACTGCCAACGACGCAACAAAATGAGACAGCTTTGAAATGGGACTCATGGAATTGCACATCTAATACTAATAACACCCTATTTCAGTTACTGTATAATTTTAAAGCTAGTTCACACCAAAGCCCTGCACTCTGCAGTCCCAGATATCTATGGGCAGACATATATCTGTACGTCCACAGATTTTCACTTTTTTTTTAACAAACGCGAGCCAATTATTCATTTCAATACACTGAACCCGAAGCTGAAGTCATAATTATTCTGCTTTTATTCAATCCGATCGAGCTTATTCATGAGTGGATCTTCATCAAAAACGTCCACTAGGATGCTTGAAGAATGTAGCTAGATACATCCATCTGCGAGCAGAGCCTTCTTGTAACTTCTGCAGGCAGATGGATGGATGTTGGTGTGAATTGCCTCATTATTTAAGTGAGAACCGATCTTATATTGATAATCCATCCACAGACTCTGTAGAGTTGCAGAGTTTTGGTGTAATCCAGTAGGGTATTCATTAATGATGTAAGTCTCTAGTAAAGAACCAGGTATAATAGTTAATGATGGTTTATCTAAGTGTAAGACAATCCATGTATATGTTTGTATATTATACAATATCACCCAGGGTATATGAAATTATCCATAAAGATTGATTACTGGTATGCTGATTCAGTTTTGTAGAGTAGATTATCAACATCACTTAACTCACATGTTTTTCGATGATTCTAAAAATGAGAATTGTAGGAGCTATATTGTAACTGGATATTTTGTCGAAGCTGTGGATACTAAAGATGAATTTGATGTTTCATTATCGTTTTGTTACATGTGTTACATGTTGTTAGAGATTTCAAAAATCACAAATTTCGAACATGATTGTATTGAGTTCTTGAATCAGACTTATAATCTGTATTGGGCTTATTGATATATATTTTTGTTAGTGTAAGTATTTATTGATAAAAGACTGCAAACGGAAGCCGTGCATATCATTGAATGGACATCAGCGGAGTGCTTCTGAATGACTGGCGATTGGCATTTGTTGGGTGGGGGTCTGGTGCACAGTGATTACATTTTGTGACTAGATCCTTACCCAAACAAAGGCTGATTGCAACTTCAACTTTTGTGATCGTCAGGACCAGGCTTCAACTTGATTGGTAATCTACCCTACTCGATAATAGGACAACTACAAAATAATAAAATAATACTTCGACACCAATGTTGCAAATTGTGTTTTTGTAATTAACACTTTATTCATTAAAAGTTTAAATTTACGAACTAGAAAAAAATAAAATAAAACATCATCCTTTAACGTATCTCATAAAACTCTTCATAAAACTCGAACTAGTTATTTACTTGTAGAACGTTCGTTGCTAAAACAGTCACCTTGGCAACCGTGTACACATGATTAGTATCTATGTAGGGCTTGCCTACATCAATAGTGTAACTAAAGTGTAAATTATCGCTTTTCTCGAAGTATTGCATGACTTCTTGCAGCTTAGGGTCATTTCAATTATCGCAACTGGATCTCTTGAGACTTATTAAGTTCATTGGGACATTGAGATAGTAGAAATAATCCCTAAAGATTGATTACTGGTATGCTATTTCAGTTTTGTAGACTATCAACATGAGTTAACTATCATGTTTTTTGATGAGTTTAGAAATGAATTGCCTCATTATTTAAGTGAGAACTGATCTTCTTCTGAAAGTCCATCCACTGACTCTGTAGAGTTGCAGAGTTTTGGTGTAATCCAGTTGGGTATCCATTAATGATATAAGTCTATAGTATAAACCAGGTATAATAGTTAATGATGGTTTATCTAAGTATAAGACAATCCATGTATATGTTTGTATACTATACAATATCACTTAGAGCATATAGAAATGATCCCTAAAGATTGATTACTTGTATGCTATTTCAGTTTTGTAGATTTTCCACTTGACATGTTTTTTGATAACTTTAAAAAAGAGAATTGTAAGAATAATATTGTAACTGGATATTTTTTCGAAGCTGTGGACACTTCTGTACAAATAGTATTTGTTTCAAAATGCTCTCGTTTATCTGAGTTTTGTAGAGCGGACATTGTATTTTGAAAAGTAAAAGTGACATAACCTACATTTTGTTTTGTACAGTATAAGATAAATTGGAAATGGGACAGTTTTGGGCCTGAGCCTGTTGTGCCTTTCCTCATGTTGAGTATTTGTACACAATGTGATTTATAAATGAACAAACTGTAGGCGACTGTACCAAAGTCTGTACGGCCTGTACAATCTGTACTGTACCTAGAGTTTGAAAACCTTTCAAGATGAGTGAGACTTATAAGGTCCTTGGCATAATTGAGATAGTTGGATAGTTGATTCAATAATTTGAATAGAAATAGTTGCTCAAGATTTGTATATTTGGTTTATGAGATTAATTATAGATTTCATTATTTGGAATTTGAAGATTTCATGAAGTTATTGAAACTGAAACTGGTAATATCAATTGTCTTCTGAGGTACTGAGAGTTTATTCATTGAAATTTCTAGCTCCATACGAAATTGCAATAATCTCTGAATTCTGAAAAGTTGTAGACTATATTAAAACTGAAGAATGAATTATTGCTTCGGCTCGAAATATTGCATGACTTCTTCCAGCTTAGGAACATTTCAATTATTGCAACTGGATCTCTTGAGACTTATTAAGTTCATTGGACATTCAGATAGTAGGAATAATCCCTAAAGATTGATTACTGGGATGCTATTTCAGTTTTGTAGATTATCAACATCACTCAACTATCATGTTTTTTTATGAGTTTAAAAATGAGAATTGTACGAGTAATATTGTATATTACGCAACAACAGTCTTCGATAGCCGGCCCATCCATCAACAGACTCTGTGAGAGATGCTGAGCTTTTTTGTAATCCAGTAGGGTATCCATTAATGGAATAAGTCTCCAGTATAATCCAGGTATAATAGTTGATAATTGTTTATCAAAGTGTAAGACAATTAAAGTATATGTTTCTATATTATACAATATCACTTAGGGTATACAGAAATAATCAGTTTTGTAGATTATCAACTAATATTTTTGTTGATGAGTTTGAAAATGAGAATTGTAGGAGTAATATTGTAACTGAATATTTTGTTGAAGCTGTGGACACTTCAGATGAATTTACTTCACTCAACAACAGTCTGTGATAGCCGGCCAAGAGCAGAGCCTTCTTGTAACTTCTGCAGGCAGATGGATGGATGTTGGTGTGGATTGCCTCATTATTTAAGTGAGATCCGATCTTATATTGATGATTCATCCACAGACTCAGAGTTGCAGAGTTTTGGTGTAATCCAGTAGGGTATTCTTTAATGGTGTAAGGCTCTAGTATAATCCAGGTATAATGGTTAATGATGGTTTATCTAAGTGTAAGACTATCCATGTATATGTTTGTATATTATACAATATCACCCAGGGTATATAGAATTTTCCATCCATAAAGATTGATTACTGGTATGCTGATTCAGTTTTGTAGATTATTAACATCACTTAACTCCCATGTTTTTCGATGAGTCTAAAAATGAGAATTGTAGGAGTAATATTGTAACTGGATATTTTGTTGAAGCTGTGGATACTTCAGATGAATTTAATGTTTCATTATCGTTTTGTTACATGTGTTACATGTTGTTAGAGATTTCAAAAATCACAAATTTCGAGCATGATTGTATTTAATTCTGTAATCAGACTTATAAGCTGCATTAGGCTTATTGATATATATTTTTGTTAGTGTAAGTATTTATTGATAAAAGACTGCAAACGAACGCCGTGCATATCATGGAATGGACGGACATCAGCGGTGTGCTTTTGAATGACTGGCGATTGGCATTTGTTGGGTGGGGGTCTGGTTCACAGTGATTACATTTTGTGACTAGATCCTGACCCAACAAAGGCTGATTGCAACTTCAATATTCTGTTATCAGGACCTGGCTTCACACCTGCCAGTTTGTATGAAACTTTTCATGTACATGTAGAAAGCAATAAGACCTATGCTAAATTAAGTAAATTTCAATTCATTTCCAGAAATCTTGTGTCATGGAAGTTTCTGGAACAATTGGATCCGAGGCTAGCCATGGGTTCCAGCAACCGGCGCATAAGTCTGTACGCACAGACTTACCGAAGCCAGACTTTGTACAGACTTGGTTCAAGCCAGTCTGTATGCACCTTCTTATATACATGTTGAAAGCAATCAGACCTATGCTAGAAGTAAATTTCAATTCATTTCCAGGAATCTTGTGTCATGGAAGTTTTTGGAACAATTGGATCCGAGGCTAGTCATGGGTTCCAGCAACCGGCAAACGGTGTGTCTTGTCATAAAGTAAGTAGATACTATTAATATTATATTCAATATCATTTGTCTCATATCTGGTCTTGAGATCCCTCTCCTGCGCCCACTGGCAAACTAGTTGGTTATGTTCTGCATAATTATCCTAGCCTTATTGGGCCATATGAATAAAGTTGAGCATTTGCTTATACTTCTAAAATATGAAGCATATGCTCCATGTTCTATGAATAAACGTGAGCAAAACCTTTTGCTCATGCTCATCAAGAAAATAGTTTAAGCATTTGCTCAATAGTTGAAGCATATGCTCAAAATTGCATGAATAAACTAGAGCATTTGCTCAACTTTTGAAACAAATTCTTCAAAAAAGGTGAGTCTGGTCTGGAGCAGCTTTTCACCTCTTCTTGCTCATAGTAAAATAGCTCAACTAATTCGTGTGAGTAAGAACAAACTGTAGGCGACTGTACCAAAGTCTGTACGGCCTGTACAATCTGTACTGTACCTAGAGTTTGAAAACCTTTCAAGATGAGTGAGACTTATAAGGTCCTTGGCATAATTGAGATAGTTGGATAGTTGATTCAATAATTTGAATAGAAATAGTTGCTCAAGATTTGTATATTTGGTTATGAAATTAATTATAGATTTCATTATTGGAATTTGAAGATTTCATGAAGTTATTGAAACTGAAACTGGTAATATCAATTGTCTTCTGAGGTACTGAGAGTTTATTCATTGAAATTTCTAGCTCCATACGAAATTGCAATAATCTCTGAATTCTGAAAAGTTGTAGACTATATTAAAACTGAAGAATGAATTATTGCTTCGGCTCGAAATATTGCATGACTTCTTCCAGCTTAGGAACATTTCAATTATTGCAATGGATCTCTTGAGACTATAAGTTCATTGGACATTCAGATAGTAGGAATAATCCCTAAAGATTGATTACTGGGATGCTATTTCAGTTTTGTAGATTATCAACATCACTCAACTATCATGTTTTTGATGAGTTTAGAATGAATTGCTCATTATTTAAGTGAGAACTGATCTTCTTCTGAAAGTCCATCCACTGACTCTGTAGAGTTGCAGAGTTTTGGTGTAATCCAGTTGGTATCCATTAATGATATAAGTCTAGTAAAAACCAGGTTAATAGTTAATGATGTTATCTAAGTATAAGACAATCCATGTATATGTTTGTATACTTACAATATCACTTAGAGCATATAGAAATGATCCCTAAAGATTGATTACTTGTATGCTATTTCAGTTTTGTAGATTTTCCACTTGACTACATGTTTTTGATAACTTTAAAAAAGAGAATTGTAAGAATAATATGTAACTGGATATTTTTTCGAAGCTGTGGACACTTCTGTACAAATATATTTGTTTCAAAATGCTCTCGTTTATCTGAGTTTGTGTAGAGCGGACATTGTATTTTGAAAAGTAAAAGTGACATAACCTACATTTTGTTTTGTACAGTATAAGATAATTGGAAATGGGACAGTTTTGGGCCTGAGCCTGTTGTGCCTTTCCTCATGTTGAGTATTTGTACACAATGTGATTTATAAATGAACAAACTGTAGGCGACTGTACCAAAGTCTGTACGGCCTGTACAATCTGTACTGTACCTAGAGTTTGAAAACCTTTCAAGATGAGTGAGACTTATAAGGTCCTTGGCATAATTGAGATAGTTGGATAGTTGATTCAATAATTTGAATAGAAATAGTTGCTCAAGATTTGTATATTTGGTTTATGAAATTAATTATAGATTTCATTATTGGAATTTGAAGATTTCATGAGTTATGAAACTGAAACTGGTAATATCATTGTTCTGAGGTACTGAGAGTTTATTCATTGAAATTTCTAGCTCCATACGAAATTGCAATAATCTCTGAATCTGAAAAGTTGTAGACTATATTAAAACTGAAGAATGAATATTGCTTCGGCTCGAAATATTGCATGACTTCTTCCAGCTTAGGAACATTTCAATTATTGCAACTGGATCTCTTGGACTTATAAGTTCATTGGACATTCAGATAGTAGGAATAATCCCTAAAGATTGATTACTGGGGCTATTTCAGTTTTGTAGATTATCAACATCACTCAACTATCATGTTTTTTTATGAGTTTAAAAAATGAGAATTGTACGAGTAATATTGTATATTACGCAACAACAGTCTTCGATAGCCGGCCCATCCATCACAGACTCTGTGAGAGATGCTGAGCTTTGTGTAATCCAGTAGGGTATCCATTAATGGAATATAAGTCTCAGTATAATCCAGGTATAATAGTTGATATTGTTTATCAAAGTGTAAGACAATTCAAGTATATGGTTTATATTATACAATATCACTTAGGGTTGTCACGTTATTCTTTATATTTAAATACGATTAGCCTCCTGCTTGGCATCAGTCGGTAAAGCATGAGATTTGATATAATTAGGTCGTGGTTTTCTAATAGTTCAGTCTTAAAAAATCTTGATAAGCCTAGATATGGGCTTCTCCTATAACTCTTGTAATTCAATAAAATAAATATATATAAAATATGATACTCATACATAGTGATGAGGAATAATAAATAAATTGCACACCATAAACGTTTCATACATATATTACACAAATAATGCAAAAAATAAATCGAGGCAAAAAATATATATAGAGCGATAAAAAATATAATATAAAAATAGAACAAAATTGAAATCAATAAAAATATCACAGGCTAAACTTTATATTCTAGATTTATGGCACGAATCATTACCATGTGCCTTTATCTTAAAATCATATGCAT
>NW_024092201.1:0-17353 GCF_014356525.2 Nilaparvata lugens | reverse complement strand
TCTGCCTGTTGCTTGTTTAGTGTATAGAAGCCTTGGGCGCCACTTTTCTAGGGGCGTCATTTGTGAGTAGAAGAATTAAGTGTGATGTGTTTCCTTGATTCATCAATGGATGATTGAAAATTCATGAATGATTCATCACAATGGAGGTGTTACTACTAGGATTTCCAAAAACATGGTATTGTTTTTTGTTTGTTTATTCATTAGTACAAAATCACTCAACATCAAAATGTTATTGTTAAGTACAGATTTACGCGCCGCGAACATGAGCAATTCACTTTTAATCAGCTGATGCCAAGCTTTTTATATCTGTCTTACCGTTCCTGTAAAAATACAGATATAATCAGCTGAATATAGATATAATCGGTAAGATACAGATATAAAAAGCTTGGCATCAGCTGATTAAAAGTGAACTGCTAATGTTTGCGGCGCGTATATCTGTACGCACCTTAAGAGCAAAATCAGACGAAACCTTTAATATTCCTCTCTCAAATTCAGATTATAAGTTTAAAATAAGTTTGAGTCACTTCATTTCCCACTCCACATCACAATTTCTTGTCCAAGAATATTTTTACTTCAAATTTGTAATTGAAACGATTAAATAATGAGTATCATTTCAAAACACGTGAAGAAAATGAGTTAAAGCTTTAATTTTAAAATTGTCACTAGAATTTGGAGACTGATTCTGGCACAAAACATTGGAAGTGTATCAATCGACATATTATTATGTCAGTATATGAGGTATCTATTTTAAACATTTATTGAGATACTAGCCGTCAGGCTCGCTTCGCTCGCCATATCCGTCTAGCCAAGGGGCTCCGCCCCCTGGACCCGACTGGATCGTCCAAGAATGAGATCAGCAGGCTCGCTTCGCTTCGCTCGCCTGCATTTTTCATTTGAGCATTATCATATGTTAGGACAATCCAGTCGGGGGTCCAGACTAAACGTCTGGCTAAACGGATATGGCGAGCGAAGCGAGCCTGACGGCTAGTGATATAATATTCCCAGGATGAAGTAGCAGTGCCCAATCATTTTTCCGCGATAAATGCATTTAATCTTCAACTTGGTGCCAACCTAACAAAGTCAACTCAACTTAATTGCAACCTGACAAAATATTAATTTAGTTGCCAGTTAACAACTGTTTCGAAGAGGTACTCTATCTAGATTATAGTTCTATAACCTAGTTCTATAACATATACTATTGAATTTCAATTATAATTAAGAGATTGGGAGAAGAAGAATATACATGCTAAAAGACGAACTTTAAATCCTTAAAAACCACCCTTAGGTTAAATATTGCCAAAAGATTTCTTAGTGCGCCTCTAAAGGGCAACTGAACATACCTACCAAATTTGAACGTTTTTGGTCCGGTAGATATTTAGTTCTGCGAGTGAGTGAGTGAGTCAGTCAGTCAGTGAGTGAGTGCCATTTCGCTTTTATATATATAGATCTGGAACAAATGGGGGTTGAACTATTCAGTCCATCAAGTTTCACAGCATCAAGTTTCCGTTACAGCCTGATACACAGTTGCTACATCGTTGAACACTATTATGGATTATTGAGAATTGGTTACGGAGAAGTTGACTACGTAGATGTAGATGAAGGTTAACTAAGGGGTCAGGTTTTAGCTTTTGAATGACAATACTGATAATATTATTCAGAATATTTCAATAATTTTAGAATTCAATATAAGATACTGTAACCACTGGACGTTTTCTAGAAGCAACAGAAACTTGAAACTGAAAACTTGTACTGGAGTTGCCTACCCAAGCTGATTCTTGATCAACTGGGATCATGATGAAGTGAATATCAACCACAAAATGATATGGAAATTGAATAGAATGAATTTGGAGGACGCTCTCTAGGTTCTCTCTATGGTTTGAGAATGGAAAATAATAATGAGTCATTGAGAAAGTGGAAAAAAATCCAGATTAATAGTTTGCCAATTTTAAAATTATCATAATTTTTTTGTCTTCCTCTAATCAATTGAAGTGATAATAAATTGAAGTACAATTGATTGGAGTACAAAAGTTAAAGAACAATTTTGAAGTTTTCCTTGGTCCGACAAAAACTTGCCTAGGGCACCTCAATTCTTTACGACTGTAGATAACACCGACTTCATTGTGGAGAATAGAGATTACAACGTAGAGACGTAGTATAGAGTTAGTAGACTCGTAGAGTGGCCAGTAGATCGAGAATAAGGACCACTTAACCTGTGGAGAGTGATCGTTGCTAGAGACGCAGGCTGGCAATAAAGACCGGATGTCACGTTAATTGAATGATACATTGCTGGCTAACACATACACACACACACACACACACGCACACTTCTCCACCCACACTCACAGATGAGGAGGAGAAAGAAATGAAGAGAGAGTGAATAAGAGATAGAGGGTGTGAATGGGAGGAAGAGAGCGACAAATAGAGTTTGGCGTAAGGAGAGGTAAGGTGTTCTCAATTTACACCGGGAGTAGTTAGGACACAATAATTGAGGTGATGATGACAAATGTCATCCATTTCAACATCCATGACTAACTGCACGTAATAATCCGTTTTTGAACTATTTTTAACGTCTAATTTCTTTGAATATTAGTTATTAAAACTAGTACTCACTGTGATTGATATTTTCTAGACAACATTACAGTGATTCATTATGGATAAATATCACGACATCTTACCGTGACAACATTAGACAACTAGTCAACATTTCACAGTGAGTACAAGTTTTATTAACTAATATTCAAAGAAATTAGACTGTAGTGTAGTGAAAAATAGTTCAAAAACGGACAAATTTCAGTTATGATGGATGTAAAGGATCAGATATGACGCCCTAGGCTGGTGAATTGCTAAAATAGAAAAATAACTTATCATACACATGATGAACATGAGTGCTTGTCAAGTTCCGTTCAATCTAATAGAATCTATAAGGATTGAGTTATTAACATTTTGTTAATAACTTTGGTGTAAACGCGGCTTAAAGCCGTAAAAATCAAATTATAGAATAATTATTCATCATAAATCAGCTGTTGAGTGGATTATTAATTGCATGCAATTAATATCCCAATGTAATTTGGTAAAAAATCAGCTGTCGTGTGGACTATTAATTGCAAGCGACAAGGCATGCAATTGATAACTCGGAGTAGCATAATATTCTCTCCCGACTTCTCTCTTCTTTCAACTCGGTAAGATTTTGATGATAGAAGGAAAGAAGGATAGAAGGAACTAATTAGTTGTTCACAACAAATTATTAGTATTCTAATACTAATAATTACTTTTATAATATTAATAGTTTGTTATTGTCGATACAACATTTGAAACAGCCATTAGTTGTTTACACACCGATATCTCGCCGACACGTCAGGACAGGACATAATTCACTCAAATAGAGGCTGTGGTTTATAACTGCGCGAGGTCTACTGTTTACAGAACTACTATGAGTAAATAGATAAATATAAATATGGATAAAAAATTCAATTATTATTGTTATCATAATGTACTGTGGCTTATTTCCAATCCTACTAAACTCCATTCTTCCTGTCTCTCTACCAATTTTCTCTCCTCTCTTTCCACCCTACTCTTTTCCCTATTTCCTTCTTTATCTAGTCCTTTCCGTTGGAGTGTCAGCAGGAGGAACATTTGGCCCAGTTGTGGCCAGTGGCCTGGGTGTCAGGCAGCAATGTGCAATATAACCTCCTCGCCACTCGTTAAAGCAGCAAAAAGAAACGGCGCCAATAAAAGCCACCAATCTCCTCTGTTTGGCCCCTTCCAATTCGGCGGCCTAACTCAAAGTTAAACATCCAAATAGAATCGATTCGCATTCTTTTGTCTTTGGTGCTCTGGAATTTTGGACGTTTTGTCCTTCTGCTCCTCTTATTCCTTCTTCCTGATCCTTCTTTTCCTCTCCTACTCGTCCTCCTCCAGCTCCTACTCTTCCTCTACCTCCTCCTTCTCCACCTCCTCATCCTACTCCTCCCCCTCCTACACCTCCTCCTCATCCTACTCTTCCCCCACCTCCTCCTCATCCATCTCCTTCTCCTACTCATTCTCAACCAACACCTCCTCCTCCCTACACCTCCTCCTCCTCATCCTCCTACTCCTCCACCTCCTCCTACTACACCACCTCCTTTTCTCTTTTTCTCCTCCTACTTCTCCACCTCTTACTCACTCACCAACTCCTCTTTATTTTCCTCCTTCTTCTTCTTCTTCACTTCTTCTCCTCCTCCTTCTCCTCTTTTTCTTCTCCTATCTACTTTCTCCTTTTCTACCTTCTCCATCTCCTATCTACTTTCTCCTTTTCCTCCTTCTCCTCCTCCCAATTCCGTTCCTCCTACTCCACCTCTCCTCATCCACCATCACCTTCTTTTTCTTCGTTTTCCTTCTCCTCATCCTTCTTCTCCTCATCCTTCTTCACCTCCTTCCTACTCACTCTGACCTTCTTCTCACTTTTTTCATCCTTCGATACAATCTCCTGTCTCTTTCAAACAAAAACTTGTAACATCTCTTACCCTTTTTAGCATATGCTCAAACAATCAACCCCTCCATCCACCAAGTGAGAGGATTTTCAGTATGTGCCCTACCTCCTAACTACTCTAAATCGATCCCTGGAGTCAAAAATCTCTGAATGCAATATATTCTACGATGATTGTAAGTTCTGTAAGTCTCTCATTAGATAACGTTTTAATTATGAAGAGAAAAGAAGGAATTTGAAAAAAATGTGAGAGGTAGATGACATTTATTGGTGTTCAAATAAGTACATGAGGTCAATTTATCAAAAATTAGATTAGAGTTATGAAAGCTGGAGCAAAGAATTAAAGAAATCATGGATGATAAGATATTTCGATGAAAACTGATGGATTGAAAACATCACCAAAAAATACAGAAGATCTGAAAAAGTAAATGAAAATTATTGGAATAGATACTTTTGAATCAATGTGAATTCATTCCTTCAAATCAGAAAATGTATCAAGTAACTTGACAATATTGAACAATAATAGAAGATACAGAAACATTAATAATTCAGTCAATGTTTGGAGCATAATCATCAACAATATCATTTCAATGACATTGAAGATACAGAAGCAGAAATAATTTCAAAGTGGGAAAATCGAAAAGTACACAAAAATAAAGGGAAACAGGAATTCAGTATCGAGGAGATTGGAATTTTCTCGTGAATGTAGATGAACCAGAATACCGGCACTTGTAATATCCTGTTAAGAAGGTGGAACGTTTTCGGATAATTCGGTTCAGTGAGTGCTGTTTCCTGATATATTCTCCGACAAGAAATGTTTGCCTATCACTGACAAACAATCCGATTGCAACCCACACACGGGCTGACGTTTAATTTTGATTCCACAGTTTCATTTCCCACTGTTATTAGCTACTGTTTCGAAAGCTTTGAGAATATTTCGTGAATATATATTGGTTTGCTTTGGTGAGAAGAATTGTTTTTACACCATGATGTTATATAAAGGTTTTGTCAACGGTTTTCGGGAGCACATTTTAAACGCAATAATACCATGGAGAAAAAAGAGCATAGAGATTCAGGATGATTTCTTATGCTATTATCTTTCCTCAATGAATATTACTCCATCGAAAATATGATTTCGAAATTGTTATCTCATGGATGAGAAATTAATGTTTCTAAAAAAAACATAGTGTTGTTACGAGTTGTGTTACCGTAAACATGCCTTTGCAATGTGTACAAATATACACATATGTGATAATTTTTTAAAATTTTAATGTCATAATTATGATTAATAATATATAATTATTATCCAACGAAAATCCTGAATAAATGCTGCAAATCACCCCGAAGACCTCTGCTACTGCAGACATTGACAACAGGGTAACAGCTAGATGGAAATTCGATGAGAACTACTATCCAAAAATTCGAATTTCCATCTAGCTGTTAACCCTGTTGTCAATGTCTGCAGTAGCAGAGGTCTTCGGGGTGATTTGCAGCATTATTTAGGATTTTCGTTAAGTAATAATATATATTAATTATCATTTGAATAAATGCATTCTCTATTTAATTCCATCTGATTAATTAATACTTCATTCAAATGATGATGTTCATCTGTTCTTGTCAATACAATGACAAATAATGAACTAATATCGGGTTCCGAGCTTCGCTTTTTCTTCAAAATGATTCACAATTCTTCAAAATGATTGGGGAAGGAAAACGGGCACAGCCCAAAACTGTTTCTTCCCCGAATTTTGATTTATACACTATAAATGGACCAAAAAGTAGGTTATGTTTCATACACTTGATCCAGGTCCAATTTTCAGTCAAAATATTCAAAAACAGAAACGTTCTAATTCAGATTTTTACAAACCAAATTGAATAACAAAATAACACTCACTATCACTTAAAACTGTAAAATAATGATTAACTTTGAATATTATGATATACTCCAATTTAGAGTGATAAACCATGTCATGTCAACAAATCAGATTATTTTGATAGAGTCTATTAAAATTTCTAGATAATATTTCTCGCGAGATACGGTAAGCTGATTGAATGAGCTGATCTCCCACACAGGCACACGCATCTTCTGTTATCGGCAGACGACGAAATCTGTTCTTCCAAGGATGAATTATCCTTTTAATGTCCTTCAGAGAGTTTTTCCAGGGATGAGACCTAGTGCAATCGAATCTTTATATTATAAACCTACTATGTTCTGAATTTCGTGAGAATCGTTAGAGCCGTTTTCGAGATCCGGTGAAATACAAACATATAACCATCTAAACATCTAAACAGAAATTGCTCGTATAGGATATTATATTCTACATATTGATGACATTCAACTTAATTGCTGATCATATAATACCAAAGACCGTTATCAATGAATGTTGGTAGTAACTAATAATTGATTATCAACGAAACAACACTGGACCATTAGCTAAGAATGAAGCACTGGTTAACAACCAAATACCTTGCCAAATCTCTAGTTTAATTGGAATGGCTTTATTGAGGTGAGCCTCTTGTTAGGAGATGGCCGATAATAGTGAAGATTACAATACAAGGCATTCCTATTACCTACTCAATTGCTGAGACTATTAAGTTTTCTAATTGTCGATAGTTGAAGATATGAAGGTCCCTTTAATACCCTTCTATTTCTACACATTTTGCGTGTTATTTGTGTTGATAATCATCATATTTGGTTCTGATTTGGCTCGAGATATTCATCGATTGACCAATTATTCCCTATGAAATCTGTGTTAAGAGACAAAGGCTTCCCTAACACCTTTCAATCCTTTGTGGGTTAATTGGGTGAAAATTAATGAGTTTCTCTTAACTGAGTATTATCTAGCAATAATCAGTTAGAATAATATTATTGGCACTTTTCAACCTCACGATCCATGCAAAGGATCAACTTCCTCTATATAAGGGATGGCTTATTTCAATGGCTTCACAACATGGCTCGAATAGAATCAGCCATTCCAAGGACAAATTCAAATAATTCTAAACAAATGAGGTTGATAGATTATGCAATATAGTGGAGAAAGATGTTTGAATTTTGAATGAAACATTGGGAAACATTAAACTTTCACTAGTAAAGTGATTTTTTTCTTACCAGAATTCAGACATGTAATCGGGAGTAGCTCTCATTATGTATGTGATAGGATGAATCAGTTTCCTTACCTGTTAAACAAAGTAAAAAATTAGTAGATTGTTCAAATTAAAAGATGATTTATCAATACAATACTATCCAACTAGAAACATTATAAGCGTGTAAAGCAGTTTGTTCGTTCAAGTGAAAAGCATTCCCAAATTATCTGGTCAAAGCTATGATGAAGAATTGTCACTTTTGAAGAAAGTTCATAGAGGTATCATGCTTTTTATGAAGATAGACATCTATCGATAGACTTCTAGCAGAAAAACTCGTACTACTACTACAAATCAATACTAAAGCTGCGTTTACACCAAAGCTATTAGCAAAATGTTATTAACTTAATCCTCATAGATTCTATTGGATACATAACTTATCATACACATGATGAACATATGTATTTGTCAAGTTCCGTTCAATCCAATAGAATCTATAAGGATTGAGTTATTTACATTTTGTTAATAACTATGGTGTAAACTCAGCTTAAGGCTTACAAGTCATGATTTGTCAATTTTTCATCTAAATCTGCTCGACAGTCTCACATGTTTCAAATCCATTGCTACCAAATACACAGTGAAAATGCTGCAAAGTTATAGAATGCAATTAATGCTACATAATTTCATTGCTCAACTGAAAAATCACTTGCAGTAGGGCTAATTTCAAATTCAACGGCACTAACTGCTGAATGAATAAATGAATTTATTCCCTCCTCAAATTATATGACATAAAATTGGAAATTAAATAGTATTTTAAAAATTTTCTAATCACATTTCCAGTAGTATGATCAGATAGTTGAAAAATTACCAAGGGAAAAAACATTATGAGATATAATAAATAATAGAAATAAAAAAACTAGTATAAAGTAAGAATTAAGAGATGTGAGTCCAGTCTAAGGTTTTGAATTGAATTACCAAAACATTACAAAAAATACTGTTAAACGCATGATAAGAAAAAACAGAAAAGCCTGGAGATTGGTGAGGAGAGCAAGTGTCGGAAAAGGGCAACTTCTGCCATCTGTGGAAAAGTTGGGAAACTACAAGGAAAATCAGCTCACAATCTCTAAAAAGAGAACTACTGGAAGGAGGATTCTATGATCGGTCTTGATTCTTGATTGATTCACATTACAATATACATTACTTGAATCATACGAATACATCTAAATTATAAAATGATTCAGATATCTTGTTTATTGTCATCAAAACTATTTAAATTCAAATGCAATTTATTACTAAAAATTAACACACTTGAACTATTGAAAAGATAATGGGATGGACATCCATGATACAAATGCAATCGATACTTTTAACTATAGTGAGGTCCAGAAGTGAGGTTAGCAGAAAATTCAGAGGATGCCTTACAAACGTCCGTAACAAGCGAGGGGCAGATGTAGGAAGTGACCACCATCTGATTATGGCAGAATTTCGCATGAAAATCATGACATGTGCTCAGAAATTTGCTAAAAGAGGGAGAAAGTTTGACCTTGGGAAGCTTCAAGAGAACAGTATCAGAGGTGATTTTCGACTACAACTTCAAAACCGCTTGAGGCCCTACAGATGACACCCAATGTAGATATAGCATGGGGAGAGATACAAGAAATCTTCACTAAGACAAGTGAAGAAGTTCTTGGGTATAAGGACCCCCAAAAAAAGGAGTGGATGTCAGAGGATACTTGGAAGGAAATTGCAAGACGGAAAGAGTTGAAAGAAAAGATGAATCAAAGCAAAACCAGGCATCAAAAGACTCAGGCTCAGAAAGACTATGCTATATCAATGAGGAATGTTAAGAGGAAAGCCAGAAGGGATCAAAGAGAGTGGATAATGAGCAAGCACAGAGAGCAGAGGAGGCGGCCAGAAGGGGAGATCTGAAGGAGCTGTATAGTACCACCAGACTACTAGGAAAGAGAGGCTTTCGAAAGAAGAGACCCATCAGAGACAAAGAAGGCATGTTACTTGCATCACAAGAGGAGCAAATGAAAAGATGGGAGGAACACTTTGAAGAAGTGTTGAACAGAAGAGGAAATGCAGGTGAAGAACAGGGTTTTGTTCAAAATAGAAATGCAGCTCTTGATATTAATGTAGACCCTCCAACAAGAAATCAGATCATTGAGGCAATCAAAGTATTGAAAGCTGGAAAAGCGGCTGGTATTGACAATCTCCCACCAGAAGTGTTCAAACTAGACTCAGAGCTAACAGCAGAGATTTTGGAACCCCTTCTGAAGATGATCTGGGTGAAGGAAGAAATACCAGAACAATGGAAAAAAGGCCTCATTGTGAAAATTCCAAAAAAGGGAGACATCACAAAATGCGACAATTGGAGAGGCATTACCCTTCTGTCTATTGCAAGCAAGGTACTGGCCAGAATAATCCTTGATAAAATAAAACCTTCAATAGATCTGCAATTGAGGAAAGAACAGGCTGGATTTAGAGAAAACCGAAGCTGCATTGATCTCATCAACACCTTACGAATCATCATTGAACAAAGTTTGGAATGGCAGAGCCCCCTGTACTTGACCTTCATAGACTTTGAAAAAGCCTTCGATTCAATTGACAGAGAATGCATGTGGAAAATTTTAGAAATATACGGCATTCCACCAAAGATCTTGAACCTGATTAAGGGCTTGTATGAGGGGTACAAATGTCAGATAATTCATGATGGAGTATTGTCAAACTCAATCAGCATAACATCTGGTGTAAAGCAGGGATGCATTCTGTCACCTATCCTCTTTGTCACTGTGTTGGACATGGTCATGAAAATGTCACTGAGTGGGAGGAGAAGAGGCATTCAGTGGGGGATGCAGAACAGACTCGAAGACCTGGATTTTGCAGATGACCTTTGTCTTCTAGCACAGAGACACAGTGACATGAGGGAGAAACTGAGGGCGTTAAATGAGATTGCTAGGAAAGTAGGCCTGAAGATAAATGAGGCAAAAACAAAAGAGATGGTGCTCAATGTCCATGGTGGGGAGAGCTTTGAAATAAATGGGAAGAGAATAGAGAGGGTGGACTCATTTGCTTATTTGGGCAGCATTGTAAATCTGGAAGGGGGTGCCGAGGATGATGTCAAAACTCGCATTAGAAAAGCAAATGGAGTCTTTTCACAGCTGTATACAGTATGGAGGAACAATAACATTTCAAAACAGACCAAGATACGAATTTTCAATTCAAATGTAAAGTCTGTCCTCCTTTACGGGTGCGAGACGTGGAAGGTTACAGCTGAAATCAGTAAAAGACTTCAGGTCTTCATCAACCGGTGCTTGGGAAAGATTGAACGTGTTTGGTGGCCGAATATAATTTCAAATGAGGAGCTCTGGCACAATACAGGACAGACACCCATAGACATTGAGATCAGAAAGAGGAAATGGAGGTGGATAGGCCATACTTTGAGGAAAAGAGAGGGAGCAATTGAAAAGGATGCCTTGCAGTGGAATCCCCAGGGAAAGAGAAAAAGAGGAAGGCCGATTTCATGGAGGCGAACAATAGACAGCGAGCTTGGGAAGGTGAAGAAGACATGGCGAGAGGTGAAAAGAATGGCGGAGGATAGAGATGGATGGCGGTTATTCGTGGATGCCCTATGCTCCAACCGGAGTTACAGGAATTAAGTCAAGTAAGTCATAGTGAGGTCCACGTAATAATGGCAGTGTTTGATTAGCAATGGTATTGCTATTCTTGTCTATCATTCAACAAAGCGGATAGCGCTATCTCTTTCTCGTTTTGCTTTGCTGCCAGATCGTCTTTTAACAATGTAGATTTAATAATCAACAGAATATTTCATTTTAATTATAAAAATTCATTATGAAATTATTGAATAATATGATTTATTGCTTAATAAAATATAATTGATTATTTGAACGAGCATGAACCGATAATATCACATCATTAAGCTTGTATCAGCTACCGTCCATAGAAGGCATTCACAAGACAGAGGATCACTAACGTTGATCTCCCATATTTCTCCACTGCCATTATAACGTGGACCTCACTACAGTAGGTTTAGTATTAGATTTATATAATTAAAATGAAGGAACTTGTATTCACAATGAAGGGACTGAAATTTGAGGAATTTTGGCATCCAAATGTGTCACAATTCAATTATTAATTCAAATACAATTGGATTGATTGATTGAGTACTTTATTTATGTAGATTTCAATATGTACTGGCTTATACACTTAGATACAATAGCGTACAATACAGCAAAATTATAGATGAATTAACAAAATATAAATTAAGAAAATAATTATTGAGCTGTATATTATATGAAAAAAGCAATTTGTAATAACTATGAGATAATATTGTAATGCATCTACATAAATTGGCGGAGCTTTGGACATATCAATGTCCATTCTTCTCTCTACCAATGGATGGAAATTACTGAGATATTGCAATTATTCAAATGCTACTGAAGTGATAGTAATTATTAAACGAAAATCCAAATCAAATGCTGTAGGCTCAACTCACACTACGCGACTCAGGTCGAGAAGAGACTCGACTCTAGTCGAGAGCATGTGTTTTCAAATGGTGACAGTCGCAGAGACTAGAGTCGACTGGTCTGAGTGTCACTATTTGGAAACACATGCTCTCGACTATAGAGTCGAGTCTCTCTCGACTGAGTGGCGTAAGTGTGAGTTGGGCCGTAATTCACCCCGAAGACTTCTGCTACTGCAAATATTGACAACAATTCCGGGCTGACAAATAATTTTTGAATAGTAGCGCTCATCGAATTCCATCTATAGTGCGGTCCACGTTATAATGGCAGTGGATAAAGATAAAAGAATAGCGATGCCGATTCTCTGCATTAATTAATTATATTTCTACACTGTCAAAAACATACTTGGCATCGTGGAAAAGGATAGTACCACCGGCTTTGTCGAATGATAGACAAGGATAGCAAAACCAAAGTTGATCAAATACTGTCATTATAACGTGGACCTTACTATAGCTGTTTTTACCCTGTTGTCAATATTTGCAGAAGCAGAAGTCTTCGGGGTGAATTACAGCAATCAATTTGGATTTTCGTTTAATGATAATCATCAATTACAATCAATAATCACGTGCAGAACTCATATCAAAACAGAAAAGGTTGATTGATTGATTGATTGAGTACTTATTAATGTAGATTACAATAAATACTGGCTTATACACTTATATACAATAGCTTACAATACAGCAAAATTATAGATGAATCCACATAATGGAGACTATGAAAAAAATTATTGAACTGTATATGATATGAAAAAAGCAATTTGTAATATAATAACTATAGATAATAATTATATTGTTATGCATCTACACAAATGGCGGAGCTTTGGACATATCAATGTCCATTCTTCGGAAAGAATATTAAAAATATCCTCCCCACTAACTCTCTACCAAAGACATAGACAAGGATAGCAAAACCAAAGTTGATCAATACTGTCATTATAACGTGGACCTTACTATAGCTGTTTTTACTCTGTTGTCAAAATTTGCAGTATCAGAAGTCTTCGGGGTGAATTACAGCATTCAATTTGGATTTTTGTTTAATAATAATATCAATTACAATCCATAATCACGTGCAGAAAAAGAGCAGAACTCATATCAAAACAGAAAAGTTTGGAAGATAAGAAGAGAATAGAATACATTTTGATCACAAATATATAACATATACATGGATCTCGTCATCTCGGTCAGGAATAAAGGAGAGTGATAGACATTCACATAGATGAAGTAACTCAGATAGGCTACGGTACAATATAAAACAATGTGTCAGATAACATGAAACAGCATGAAATAACATGGAAAAACTTTGCCATATCAAGACTTCTTTACAATTAATTCATTATGTGGTAACAAATTCGCTGCTGAGGTATACCTCTAATGTATAAAACACCCTAGTTTTTAGTTTTTAGAAACATGATGAAGAGATCAACTATATGAAATAGTAACACATCAAGAGACATGAAGGAAGAGTAGAAAGAGATAGAAAACATAGAAAAGAGATGAAACAAAGGAGATAAAATTAAACAAACCAACTAATAACCCAGTGTGCTTTTGAGAGGTAAATAATTGAGGGCCCCTTCACTACATTATAGCAGGTTAATTGGCACTAATAGCGTACATCAGCTTTTATTATCTCCGAATAAAAATAGAAACCACTCATTCTCCTGGTTTCCATTAAGAGATTCACTTTAAACTGTCAGCGTTCCTTGTGTATAACATCAAAGCTACCCATTCAAATAATGCTGACAGTTCAACTAATGCAACAACACGTGTATCCCTGCTGTGAGTCATTGCACATCATCTCAAATTATGAGCATTTTTCTGGGGTTTTTATTAGAAAAACACAGGGCGACCAATTGAAAATGATAATTGGCCAATAAAGAATGCCGATTAACGTGAGATGTCTATGGTGGGGGAGTTGAGACATAGAAATGGGGTATTGAGAATAGGCTGGAAAGTTATTTCAGGATGTGGGGGTTGTCTAAAATCGTAATGATGAGCTAAATTTATTTATGTTTACTCATATTGGTTGGTTCCAACTCCAATATAGAGAAATGATAATATTCTGGCTCATATCAATACAGTATTTTCTGTTCTATCCTTGTTATTTGGTTCCATTCATATCAGAAACATCACCAGTTATCACAGTTTTTTACTACATTTTTTGTGTAGTTGAGAAGTTGATATTGTGGTAATTATTATATTGAATGGAAAAGACTAAGAAATTGTCAAAAACCACTGATTTATTGATAATTAGTAAGACCGGTTTCGGTTATTACACATTGTCAATCTCTGATAAACTAAAACTAAATACAAGAGCAGCAGAATTTATACTAGTGGGCGAGTATTGCTATCGGTCGAGGGCATGAACGCCAGCCATTGGCCTAGCTAGACAGTCTCCTCCCACTCAACGGTGTGACAAAATGGCGGCTTAAGCAACAGAACCGCCATGATAATAATTTATTTTCCTCTTGAATTTAAATTTAGTTTATCAGAGATTGACAATGGTGTAATAACCGAAACCGGTCTTTCTAATTATCAATAAATCAGTGGTTTTTTTGACAATTTCTTAGTCTTTTCCATTCAATATTTTACTACAGTTCCCCAGTGATCGATAATGAGTATCATTCTATGTTAATTCTGTGGAAGCTAATATTCAATTTACTTTGGAAGTTTGGCAAGCACTAGTGAAGAAGATGAAAATGACAGAGAACATGAAGAAAAGGGAATCGTATGGAATATAATGAATTTCTGGCTATCTTATCAAATCTTTCTCACGTTCTAAAGGATTGAAGATTTTCCTAGTACATGGATTACCATAATTAGAAAAACTCTTCAATCCTCCACCTTTTTTTGCACCACATTCTTTTTATTTTGTTTTAATGTGTATTGTTGATGTTCTTTTTGTTAATCTGTATCTGTAATAATTGGATTGAATCGAATTGAATAAAAAAAACTAATATTCATGTTTTCGACCTATGAATATTGTTTACTATAAGGAAATGAGCTTTCAGTAACTTTCAGCGCTTTAAAAGAGAAACTTGTGTATATTATCGGTGTCAGAATGATGTTGGAAATGAAATATTATGAATAATGTTGTTTACTTCAGGAAATTCAGTGAAAAGAATCTAGATTTACTGGTATTAACTAACTATATTCGATCATGCTCAATAATACTAACACAGAAATGCTCAATGATGCATGCGAGGATTCTACAGTGATTAATGAGTAAAGTGTACATTACAATCAAAACATTTCAAAACAATGGAAAGAGGTTAAGGCTATTATTAGCAAATAGCAGCCATTATGGATTTTCTGAAAAGAAAACTAGAATCTACTGAAAACTAAGAAGTTCATCTGTTATTCTTAGTCGAAACATATTGTGGAAAACTCATCTATGCCTTTTCAATGGCTTTAATTACTTTTAATTTATTTTCCCATAAACCACGAACTCAGTCTACATCATCGTTTTATAAGCTTTTCTAAGCTACCATCTTCTCCACTCCAGATAATAATATGTAGGCTACAAGAAAAACCATTCTACTTTTACTGAACTCAGTCTGCATCATCTATTTTATAAGCTCTTCTATGCTTCCACCTCCTCCACTCCAGACCATAATATGTACAAGAGAAAGCATTCTACTTCTATTTCACTATTTGTGTTCATTCTTGTGTATTGAACTCCATAAATATCAAGTTTTGAAAGCCTTCTATCATTCTTAACACTGTATCATCAAATATCTTTTGTCAAAATATTCTGATCCTCAACACAGAAGTTTGAATATTCTCGTTCCAAAACCATTACAAAACTCACCACCTCTTACTACAGAATTTAGAGACAGAGTCGCATTCTACCGGGGAGCCCCGAACTAACAAGCGCTCACAAATGGCGGGAAGGGTTTAAGCCCTTCAAAAGCGCGGGAATCCGTAGGGGGACTTTCAAACCACGCACACTCTCTAAGGGATGCTGATCCTGCATCCCTCTATGTAATTCCTCCACACTACAGCGCTGTAGTTCCAAATTTGTACGCTAGATATCGCCGACTGTCACTTGGGGGTAGTTTGGTGAACACGTGGTTTGGAAAGTTTTTGATGTGGGTGTGGTGTTGGGGGGGGGGGGTGGGGTGGAAACCACCCTCTGAGCGTCGTTTTGGTTGCCATGACAACGTCACGATCTCTCCAACCCCCACTGAGGTTGAGAGGGCAGATCGACCATCCCTTAACAGACAGATTCGAAAGCAATTTGGGAATGAAGGCTGACGACCCACGTCTGAGATGTGGTGAGTTGTAAGATGACGTGTGAGACGCCATTAAAGGGTGTTAGGATCATTTTGGTTGAGCCTAACTGAGTGAGAGAGCGTCTGAAATCATTCTATCCCATTTTCTCTTATTGTTAGTTCAGGCTTGTTCATATCAAATTGCTCAAATCAATCAACTTTGTAGTAGTTAAGACACTGTGTTTCTACCTGAATATTTTAAAAAAATCATTATTTCTGATGAAAAATTAGAAACGCATGTCACTTCTGAGGAGAGGCTCTATCAGCTTATGAAGACTCCGTCCTCCTCAGGAGTGAATGCATTCCTGATTATTATCATTAAGAGTGAGTGTTTTTAAAAATATTCACGTAGATACACAGTGTAGTGATCCGTGGTCTAGTGATAGAGTGCTTGCATAGCAGCATAGAGATCCCGGGTTCGAACCCTCTCATTACCAAAAAGTTTTTTAACCAGATCACTCCCGTGTTTTCGGATGGGCACGTTAACTCGTCGTCCTGGCTGATGTATGACAGTCGTGAGGCCCATTGACGGCTTAAATTATATATTCAGGTGATGGGACCTTCCCGAAAGGGACTCCCCCACCAACAAAAGCCATACGAATTTAATTTTTACTTTTACCAGTGTCTAGTCTACAACAGGATTATTATAACAGAGTATTTCGTCATGGAAACAACATCGATTCAAAGTTTGTTAAAATCATCTTGATCCAGGTCAATATTTTAGTTACTAATGGGACGTCCTTGAAAAAAAAAACCGTAGGCCTAAATAGGTAATCACGAACTTGAGACTTGAGTATTGCCTACAGAGTTTATAGACTTTGATATCATCACATATCACACAATAATTGAAGAAATTAAGATGCACATTTACGATACATATATTATTACATAATAATATTAGATTAGACGCTGTATTCTAAGCCATAATCTAGGATTCAAAATGAGCAGTAGTAACTCAAATATGAGGCACTTGAAGGTGAGAATTCAATG